>NW_013546266.1:0-617 GCF_000760515.2 Mitosporidium daphniae
ACCCCTTTCTTGTTTCCTCAAATGAAATGAACAATTATCATCCGTTTACCTTTACGATGCGAAGGATATAAATGGATAATGCGGGTTACGTTGAGCTCTCGCGTGAACCGCAATTTTCAATGGAGGTCGGGGGAACGGAGTCGGCCGTGTAGTTTTGGGGACTTCACACTGATATAAGTCCTGGTTTAAGTTTTTTGGGATCTCAATGTCGATGTTTTCAATTTTTGGGTTTGAATCGCAAGGTCGATGCACCAAATGTTTCGGGCTATTATTTTGTTTGGGCGGAATGCTCGAATTTAATTGAATAGACCGGAACGGGAAGTGGAAATTCACAGTTTTTATTTCCAAGTTTGCCACTAATTAGATTGAGATGTGTACACAAATTCACTCCTAATTAAGGAACCGGTTGCCAGCCAGCCCGTATCGAATCGCAGCAGAAAGACACAAAGATTTAAGTTTAACTACAATTAGATACAACACACCACAGAGTTTCAAAGGTGCTTTCGGGTGCATATCACAATTAAGAGTGTCGCAATTTCAGAAAAAAAGGGTATAAGAAGAAGGCGGGAGGGAAAAAGATAATGAAAGATGCGTTGCCAAATTAGCTGTCTCGCTCA
>NW_013546265.1:0-612 GCF_000760515.2 Mitosporidium daphniae
CCATCCGCTGTTATAAAAGCTGACTTAGGGCGATCACTCTCCTTTATGGGGACCTGCCAATAACCCGATTGCAGATCCATGATTGAAAAAAAAGCCGAACCCTCCAATCTGGCTAGGGTTTCTTCAATTCTGGGCAAGGGGTACACATCTTTCAGTGTCACCGCGTTTAACTTTCTGTAATCCACACAGAACCGCCAGGCCCCGTCCTTCTTCCGCACAAGTACCACTGGTGAACTCCAGGGTCCATTGCACTTCTCTATTACTCCAGCGTCTTCCATCTCTTGAACAAGCGTCTGCATTAGCTCCCGTTCTTTCCATGCGCTCGAGTAAGGGCTTTGTCGGATGGGACGACAGTCCCCTGTCTCGATCGCATGCTCCGCTACGTTGCACACCCCGAGTCTGTCATTTTCCCCGGCGAAACAGTCCTCAAAATCTTGAAGTACCCCAACAATCTTGTCGTGACTATCCACCCCAATTTCCTTCGAGACATACTTTCCGAACACTTCTCGTGACCATTTGGGTGCTCCCAGGGCGGCCAACGCCACCACCTCCCCCTCGCTATCCGTACCCTCTTCAGCTAAGGTGATCTCTTCTAGCGTCCCCAGGACCATG
>NW_013546264.1:0-610 GCF_000760515.2 Mitosporidium daphniae
TGGAAGCTCTACTAATTCAGAAACCTCAGAAAGCTCATTTTTCTCTGGAAGCTCTGGAAGCTCTAAAAGTTGAAGAATACCAGAAAGCTAAAAAAGATGAAAAACCTCAAACTCTGGAAAATCATAAAGCTAAAGAAGCTCTGAAAGGTCTGAAAGCCCTGAAGGCTCTGGACGCTCTAAAAGCTCTGGAAGATAAAAAACCCCTGGAAGCTCTGGAAGCTCTGAAAGATCTGAAAGCTATAGTAATTGAGAAAGCTCATGATGCTCTGAAAGATATGATAATTCACAAACCCAATAAAAAAAGACCAATGGTTCGGACATGTCAGGCAGCTCTGAAATTTTTGGAAGATCTGAAAAGTGAGAAATATCTGGCTCCAAAAGGCTGGAAAGCTGAAATCATTCATGCAGCCTTGGAACCTCTGCAGTATATCGAAGATCTGAAAGCTAAAAAAGTTCTGAAAGATCAAGCACTGAAAACTATACTAATTCAGAAAGCTCCACCAAGAAAAGCTTTTGTCGCTTCAGATGCCAATGAAGAAAATCCCTAGCTTCGTCAAGAACTTTTGTAACTTCAGGTGCCGATGAAAAAGAGGTTAGGCTTAGTGTTAGT
>NW_013546263.1:0-604 GCF_000760515.2 Mitosporidium daphniae
TCCAGCTATAATTTAGATGCTGGGGCTTCCTCGGTGATGTGACTACTTGATGCTGTTTGGAAATATGCCGAGACTCACGAGCTTTATTACTGTAGTGATCCCGAATGGAAATTTCCTTCATATCTTTTAATATTCTTTCAAGTGCCTGTCAGTATAGTCGCATAAGCGAGTGTCATATTAAACCCGCCTGTACGCTTGCTTATCCTGCGATAAGCGTTACTTTGATATTTTTGTCGGCATTAATGAAATACATTAGAGGATTATTAATAACATAAGGAGCAGATTGAATAACGTTATAGGGCTAGAAATGAACATTAGGGATAGCCAGTAAATTTCTGCATTATAGAAGGGCATTTCTGCTTTAGGGTTGAATGTTCATGAGCATCATATGCACGTTGGATACTAAAAGAACACTTTATGGATCGACTTTTTTATAAACGTGCAAAGTAAACCCCATCCAAAAGTAGCCCAAGAGCTTTCAATTTTGTTCCAATTAATCAATTCCATCTCTACAAAATCAAAAAGGGGATTTCGGATTATTCTTGGCATTCTTATTTTTGATTGCCCTCTTTAAACTGCATAATTTTATGCCACAATTCCTCAG
>NW_013546262.1:0-601 GCF_000760515.2 Mitosporidium daphniae
TTGGTGTTGGAGTGATCCTTCAAAAGAGCTCCAACATCAAACAATGCTGTCGTGCTGGTTTCCAAAATGAAGGCCATCAAAGCATCAAATTGGTGATCCTTTTTGACAAGAAGCGCCGGATTTTGACTTTGAGCAACATGGCTTCGAATTTCAGGGTAATTTTTCGTGTAGCAGTGTCGAGGAGCAAAAGCAAACGAATTGTGGATTCGTCTCTCAATGACAAAAGATTGTATGACATCAATGTCAACTTTCGGGATCGCTTGAAAGTTCCTCCAATTGTACAAGGTGCCGCTGTATGCAAGGACCTGACTGCAGGATAAAATAAATTCAGTGGGAGATGATACGATCTGATGAGGCGATGTCTTGATGCCTTCAATCACTACATGCTTCAAAAAGATTTTGAGATTGTCGTCATTTTGATAGATCTTTTCCCTCAAAAGCTTGAAGAGCTTCAAAACGGACGACTTTGTTTTCCTCTTGATTTCTTCTAGTTCGTCAGAAACATAAAGCTCAAGGGTAGAATACATATTCTCTTCATTGAAGAACAAAGGAGGCTCGCTCAGATCTTTCATCTCGTTTTCAAGGTAAAACTTGAGCGAAA
>NW_013546261.1:0-594 GCF_000760515.2 Mitosporidium daphniae
CAAAAAGCGCTGCCACCATTATGTAATACATCCCTCGTGGGGTTGAAGTATTACAAGAATTAAATGTTGTTTGGAATAGGAATTTAAGTGAACTCGGAGGCGAATTACCCACAATGATAGACGTGTATTTCACTTGACTAAGGCCATAAGAATTACACGGGAAAGGACATACAATATGACAAGGAAGGGAATAACGAGCCAAACCATAATGACCAACAGAATAAGGGCGATTTGGAAGCTTACCGATGTTGCGTGAGCGTTACGGGAGCGCACGTTGGTAAAACGATACGAAACGGCTTGTGGTAGCGAGAGCGGGACACGGGGAAACAGACAGTTCAAAAGGGAGGAAAGCACGAGACAAAGTTTAAGAGTAGGGAAAGAGACAAGTGCACGAATAAACGCACAGAATTAACACTCAACAATTCGACTACTAAACGTTTCAGAACTGTGAGAAGACTCTAGCAAATTCAAGAATTTGCACTGATAGAGTTTCCGCGTCTAAACGTTGTGGAAGTTGTCGAACGACTCTGTTTGTCGAAAATGTGGGTTCATCACGAAACCTCGCATTTCGGGAGTGCTCACAGACGCTGATGG
>NW_013546260.1:0-593 GCF_000760515.2 Mitosporidium daphniae
GCAAAACAGCGTATAAAATGCAGGCAAATTTTTCACAAATCTGTCCACTTCAATGAACGTTCGAAGACTTTTATTTCTCACAGCTTTCATTGCCATTCTCGTTCTCCCCTCATTACAAAGTGAAACTCAAAATGAAACTCAAAATGAAACCCCTGAAGATTCTTTGAATAAATTACTTGAAGAGTGTGAAAAATACTTGAAAATTAAATTAACAAATGGAAATATTCTAGGAGATGTTTCCTTCACTCCTAAAAAAACCTCTAAGCCTATTACTTTTTGGAGTATGCTAGACTATTTAAAAATAAATCTAAATTTTCTTTTAATCGAAGATGAATATGAAGATATAGAAAGCGTATATATACACATAGATCGTCTAAATCAGATAAAAACAGACCTATCAGGAGTAAATTACAGTATTGAGATTTTCGAAAAATATTTAAAAAACTTCCAAGAAAAAAATCAAATATCTGAAGAAGATAAAAAAAAGGTGACAAAAGCTTTGAAGGAGATTCAGAAATATTATAACAACGCGATAAAAAATGCGAAGCAGCCAGAATATAAAAAAGAGTTAAAAATTACGAAAATCTCAATAC
>NW_013546259.1:0-591 GCF_000760515.2 Mitosporidium daphniae
AAAAGCTTGACCACATTGCTCAAATCCAAAAATAATTTTGAAAGCAAATCTTTTGAAGATAAAATGATGTACGATTTTTATTTTTCTAATGTAAAACTCAGCTATATCAATACGTATTTCCCCACAGATAACGAACTGATATACAAGACTTTTAAAGAAAACCTTAAAAATCAAACCGCCTTGCACTCGTTTCAAATTTTAACGTCAAAAATTACCGAATTGAGTTTTAGCGCTAAATACAAAACCGAAGAACTCTTTGATTTCAATGAAAATGCCATAGAAAAAATCATTGAGAACAAAGCACAATTTGACGATATGGTGCAGCAATATGCTTCTATTTATTTGCTTATAAAAAATCAAAATGAAACAGATTTTTTCTTATTAAAAGAAAATTTGCATCAAGACGTTTTTGAAAAATTTGAGCACAATTTAGTGAATTTGTTAGCCTATTTAAAAAACTTTTGCATCCGTCAAATCAATTTAGGGAAGCCAGAATATTTGACACATTTATTTGAGCTCAATGAGTTTAGTCTAAAATTCTATCAAAAAGAAGGCGATTTGACTTCGTTAAATTTTAGAAATATCGTATAC
>NW_013546258.1:0-590 GCF_000760515.2 Mitosporidium daphniae
CTGTTTGCCCGAAGTAAAAAATTACCTTATGGAAAAGGTTTCTGAAAAAGGTTTTCAAAGTCCTAGTGGAACGTAAGGGCTAAGAACAATTTCTAAACATGTAATGGTTGCAAACCTGGTAGGCGGGCTTTCAATTGCTATTTTATTTTCAATTGCTGTGGTATTCTTTATTTACTTCTATCTGCTATATTTTGTAACACTTTGGTCCTTGGCAGGAGAAGTTGTGTGGTGGGATATTGGGTTCAATAATTAAATTGGCTTGTTGTCTTTTAATAGTAGCTCTACCCCAATATTAAGGTGTATTGTACTTCCCTTGTGCACAGTAGATTTGCACTTTTACATGCATTTAAACGTAGTCCTATGAAAAAAAAAATCACGGTTGAGTTACTACACCGTTCGTAAATTTTCTTTGAATTTCACCTTTTAGCTTTTACTATAAAAAAAATACTAATGCAGAAACGATGTACGGGAGGAGTACAAACTCGTATGATGGCACTAACAACAACTCTGGGTACCGTACGTCCGAAGCAGATAAGGTAGGTGGTGCTAGTGCTAGAGCATTTTCAAGGCGTTTGTTTCTTTGTGGCTCG
>NW_013546257.1:0-584 GCF_000760515.2 Mitosporidium daphniae
ATTTGATCTACGTTGAAGAATTCATATCGAAATCAACGTTCAAAAAGCTAAAAAAAATTTGCCTACATGCCCCACTAACGGGGTAAGTTGGCAGTGGTAGTGGGGTAAGTTGGCCCCATGTATTTCAAATACGGATTTCAGTGAAATGTTGATGTTGTAAACAAACTAGAATAACATTACAATAAACAAAAATCCTATAGTTATTTTAGAGTGGGAAACTCAGAAATAAGTTGTGATAACTTACATAAAGATTAATAGCCTTAAATGCAAAAAATAAAAAATAATATACATAATTCAGGCAAACATTTCACAGGTGAACATCGTATAAAGTGAAACACTTAAAATTTGCCAAATTTTGGCCTCTAATGCATACCACTGTTCACCATAAGTCATATCTAGCAAAAATTCGACTTACAATTCCCTGACATTTTGACAGGCCATGTACTATACATATGCATGTATAATGCCTATGCCGACATGCCCCATGTTGCAATGTATCAACTTGCCCCAACCCGGGGTTTATTCAAATAAAAATTTTTATTACTCCTTTATAATTGATTAAAACAAATCCATTGTTACAGTTC
>NW_013546256.1:0-31775 GCF_000760515.2 Mitosporidium daphniae
CATACACATACAGATGCAGATTCTTAATGATTACAACGGCTCCCTTTTGATAAAACATGCAATGAAGAAGGCAATAGAATCCATCATTAGCATGTGCTTTTCACTAGGGTCATAATCAATTTCAGGGACAAATCTAACACACTTTTGTGCATACTCAAAAGAGAGTGAAGTGTAAGGCTCTGGAATACCTCTTCTTACTTGAAGTGGAACGCAAATTTCTTCCAGACAAAGCGGTAGATTGGAAAGTGCCCAGGACACGACCTCTTCATTTTCAGCGGGAGAAAGCGTGCATGTAGAATAAACAAGTGGAGATCCAACGATTAACATGTCACAGACACTTTTCAAAAGACGCTTCTGATATGAGGAAAAGTTTTCGCCTCTCCATGGGGCAGACGAATTTTCAATTGATTCGGAGGAAAAAATAGGTCGCTGCCCAATTCCAGAACACGGAGGGTCTAATAGAATTGCATCAAACGGATCCTGAGATAACTTGACCACATCTCCCTTGATAACCGTGATGTTCGTGCAATTTGAGGATTGAAGTAGATTTTCGCACGCCTCTACTTTTGGACGGGAATGCTCAACAGCTACTATTTGAGCTTTCGGGAATAACTCAGATAGGTGTTTGGTTTTACCCCCGTAGCCAGAACAAGCATCTAAAACCCTTCCATCCCGTCGCTTGCATGCATTAAAGAGGACTCTTGAGGTAACTATGGAAGGAAGATTCTGAAGATAAAAGTGAGAAGACCGAGATGTTATGGGAAATAAAGCTGTCAGCATTTGGACAGCCGGAACGCCATTTCTTGTCTTTTCCAATTTTAGCTTCATAATAGCCTCTCTTGATGGAGTAGCTGGGATACCGAGGCCAAGGAAAACCAAGTTTTCCAGCGAACGAACCCGCTCTCCAACTAAAAAATGAGATGTTTTCTCTACAAACACATTTACCAGGTTCCTTTGTGAATTATAGCGGCAAAAACTATCGGCCGTAATAATTCCGGGGGCATAAACATTAGCTCCCCTACATACAGCCTGACCTGTATGCTTATCGACAATCACATTTGGGAGATCACATTGAACCTCTGCAGCTGGTGTTCGGGTGCAGATAAAAATCACTTCTGGAAATTTCTCTGCATCAATCCATGCATCAAATTTGGAAATAAAGCCTGAAACCCCAATATCTGTCATATCGACAAGGCTTTGATGTAAGGATTTTAACTCAGAACGCACTTCATCCAATGCTGAGTTGAGCGAGACGTATTTGCTCAGATCTACTCTGATTGTCGTAAGAGCAGGTGGCCGAAATAAAACGGCATTAATAAGCAAAGCAATAGGATCAGAACATTCAGGGTACACCGTTCGATACCATTGGATTATCGGTTCAGGAAACATCATAAAATGACTCCTAGTCCAATCAAAATCAATGTAAAATATTCGCACCTATTAGTAAATATACTTCATTAAATGGTCTAAATTTTAGCTTTCTCAAGTTTGTTAACTGAAATGACACCTAAATCTAAACGCATCTTTGCTTCTGTAATTTCGCTTGCTGCTTTTGCTGTGATTGCGGTTATCCTATATATTTATGTCCCGATCGATTCATCCCCTTCAACATTGGCCTCAACGACTACAAAGTCAGCTGTTCAGACCGGAGACTTACAAGAAATGAAACCGCTATCTTCGCTGTCAAATGCTACATCTTACGTGGTAGGACTTGCGGCTAACGGAACATCTTCTTTTTTTAATGTCTCAAATACGATTAGAGACTCGCTTCCCCTTCCAGCGCTGATACCAGATGATAGAAAACCCCTTGTGAGGAATGTGATCGTTATAGGTAGTTCTATTACAGCAGTAGCTATTATATCCTTTTTTGCGTACAAAATTCACAAGGTAAGAGCGCTAAGACATGCTAGAATGTTGCGCAGTCATGGTATCTTGGGTATCATCCCTTTTATTTCATCCGCGGTTTTTAGACAACTCTCTGGGGCCTTGATGGTGCCACAGGTGTCGTTGACTCTTGGTACTATTGGAATTCTTTACTTTGCCTTGTGGTGGAACTTTGGACTGTCACGCCTTTCATCCTACCTTGTAATTTCGATTATGAGTGGCATCGGAATCTCAGCAAGCGCTTACTTTATATCCAAGCAACTCGGCCTCTATAGACCTTCCGCCATCGTGAGCCTGATCTCAGACATAAGCAATGGTGTTGGAGATTCATTAACTGCCAGGATAGCTGGAAATATTGCCACTGTTCCCTTTTTGATTATCGTTCCTCTTCTCTTTTTCATTGGTACTACTGCATATGCTAATTCGCTTATACAATACGGAGAGACGTCTTCTTCTCTCATCTCCATCTTTGGATTGCTAAAAGCCATTGTTTTCAGCTGCATATATTCCGTGCTTTTTGTGGCAGCTGGAACTATAGCTTTAATAATTAATGTAAACTTCATTTCAAGGAATCCTGCTGCCTAGCCACCATTTTGAGGATGCCTGTGTGTGCCATACATGCGCACCAGCTTTTCAATATTTAACGTTTCAATAAAAAATTAATTGTTTAATGAATTTAATAGGAGTCCACCACACGTTACTCCAGTCTTGGACTCTTTTTACGGCCATTTCAGCTGTGTCTGGCGGGGCTTCCCGGAGGATCTATTCATCAGCTAGAAAAAATAGTTTAAATCCGTCATATACGGCATTCCAGTCCCTCAATTTACAAAAGACGCATGAATCGAATTATGTCCGCTTATTTAACATCTTACAACTTTATTCAGACGCATCAAAGATGAACTCCATAGGGACATGTAGCAAGGTCATCGATTCTTTGTCCTGCTTCATATCAATTTCAGCAGTTGCGTGCTTCGCCTTGGATATTTACGATAGGATGAGGCCATTTAGCGAGGTCTCGATTGAAGAAAAATTGAAGATTCTTCGCGTGCTCGTTTTGAATGATAAACAATCTGTTTTGGGAAGCGTTTATTTGCCCTTTTTGTGTAAAGGTTCCGAAAAGCTAGCCGAAAATATTCGGACACATTACATTTCAGCTGGAGTTTGCAGCTCTTTTATGAAAAATCACATTGCCCGAGTGAGGAATTTTCTCGCCACGATCTCACTAGCCGAAATAGACAATACGATTTTATCTTTTCTCCTAAAAAGAGCAACCTATAATGCCCAGGCTGTGACCTCAATATTGATTCCTGCCATGGAATTCATTCCATCCATCTTGTTGACTCCACAAGTGATGGAAGTTGTCTTGAAGCAAGCCCTTTTAGTTACCCCGCCACATTCTTCCCATGCGGAGGGTTTGAGTAGGTTATTAATTGAAAGCGAAAAAGCTCTTCGCGAGTCGTCCACAGTCCTTTCGAAAACAGTGGCTCTTCAGAATCTTTCGCAGTTGCAAAGCAGCGGAAAGTTTCGACGTATCATCGAGCTTGCGGGCGAGTATTTTCATAACTGGTATGGTCTTGCTCTTTTAGGCGACTACTATTTGCTCTACAAGAAACCCAGTGCTCCTATTCGGATTCCTCCTGATGAGAGATTCTGTTCACGGCTGACCCGGCTTACAATCAACGCTCTTTTACATGTAGAGGACGTGAAGGGAATGAAAGACTTCCTACTCGAGCTTGGACAGCATCTGTTGCCGGATACCATTGCCAGCGCTCCGCTTGAAAACCTGCGAAGCGTTGCTCCCTATGTTCGTATTGGCGCTGTGAAGGTATTTAGAGTTTTTGCAACAGAAATCCAGTCCTCCTAAACGGAGGAGCCTCATAAATTTGATAATCACCAATTAGGGGTATCCAATACACATCGGTACCATGATCTTATGCTTGGCGAATCGCCAATTTCCCTGATCCATCTTCTTGATGCTAGTCGAACCCTAGAGTTGCTTTGTGACAGTCCCATTCATCGACAATCGCTTATACGAGCTCTGCTATATCAAGCCGTTCCACGCTCCATGGTGGGCATCAAACTACCCTTTATAAAGCTTTTGAATCTTTTAAGATCGGTCGACCCGGAGCTAAAAACACAATGGCTTGGAGGTGGAGGCGGAAAAAATTTGTACATCACACAGTTTCAGAAACATCTGAACTTTATTGGCGATTTTGATGCTGCTGAGCTTTTAAATTACTATGGAAGTGAGGAATGGCAAAGTGTAGTCCTGACCGGCAACGATCATCACCACCACCATCCAACTGGCAATGGTCCTTCATTCGGACCAACGAGGCGGACTAGACACAATGTAGCCGAGAAAGACATTTTGCTTGCGCTGGGATTGCCTGCAAAGAGCGTACAGAGGCTTTCTACTAATGGAGGACCAGAAAGCCCGCCTCCGTTGCTTTGGGATCTACTTTTTTCCTGCTTTACTAAAGTATTCATGATCCGAACGGGGCTCCATGCACCCATGTCTCGCTTCTATGCTGACTTTAGAGAGCTGATTTCAATTGAAACGCTGCACTTTCACTCGGTGGCCGTTCTTCTTTGCTCCCATCTCCTTCTTCTGAGGATGAACGAGGTTTTTGAGATTAGCAAGAAATGGCTGCACGGCTATAATGGCCTCAAGCGAAAAGATTTGCAAAAAGGGAAGCACGGAGACAGCAGCAATATCAAAGTATACCACAAGCGATTTCTTTCCGATCTGGAGATTCTTGAAGAATTACAATCGCTCTTGCCTATTTGGAGCCAGTTTATAAGAGACTTTGAAAAGAGGACATGTGGAAGACCTTTCCCGACAAACGAGGAAAACTCGCTTATTATTTTAGATTTACTATCAGCCATGAACGTCCCTGTAAAGAAAGAAATCATTCAAGCGTTAACTGATGATTTTCTTATCAAATGTCCTACAATCCAAGACGTTAGGAAGACAGCCAAGGATCTTCACATCCGCCTGAACGGAGATCAGGGCACAGAGGTAGATTCGGAAATCAGAAGACTGCTTTGTCTGGTTCTGGCAATCCCTCCGGAGATTGCCCATTTTAGACATCGCTTTTACCATTATTTATTTGAGCGTAAAAAAGGCTTTTTGGACAATAAAAGCAATTAATTAAAGAAATTTATTTTAGATTGCCTGGCATGTCTCATTGGCTTGTATAGCCATCTGCTAAGTCAAATTAGAATATTGCTTTTTGCACGTCTAAATTCTATTGGCTACAAAAAATAAATATCAGTTTAAAACGCCAAAGGCTTTAGTCTCGATTTGGAGCCCTGTTCTGTTTTACACCGAAAGCAGCCATAGCGATTGGGCCGTCTAATAGTTGCATTTGATTGATGTGTTTTGAGAAGCTCTTTAATATTTTTTTTGGTAAGGTTTGCCATAATCGTAAAGGGGAGAGTGACATGCATCATCATGCGTGTACGCAGAAGCCCATAATGATGCCAAAAAAAACAGCCTCGCCACCCTGGAAATCGATCGCTGAATACAACTCAAAAGAAGCCAAGATGTTGTCCGCTAAGATCGACAGGAAGCTGCAGGCAGATCGGATCATATCTGAAATGGAAATAAAACTTCTTCTTCTCGGAACCGGCGAGTCTGGAAAGTCCACAATTATGAAGCAAATGAAGGTGATTCATAATAACGGATATCACAAGACAGAGCTACTGGCCTTTAGGAGGGATATTCATCGCAATCTTCTGGAATCCATCCAACAGCTTTTGGCCTCTCTTTCCAGCTTGTCTATTGACATTTGTGACCTTGATCGGCTGGATGTGTCGCCTTTTTTTCATCGACGTAAATATTCGATGGAGGAAAAGATTGCTTTTCAAAATGCAGTCGCCCTCATACTGCGCGCGCAGACCTCCGCTTGCGACCGAATTGGAATAGGTAGCAATGGAGGCACTCCCCCTCCATCATCGGCCTCTGTCCTCTCAGCAGCAAATGGAAGAAACTGGGATCTCATTGATCGGCCGATGGCCGATGCAATAAAGTTGCTTTGGCGGACGACTGGGTTGCGAAAGCATTTTGACAAGCTTGCGCATTCGAGCTATATCCTATGCCAAGCCCCTTACTTTCTGGATAATGTTGAACGGATAGCGATGCCGGGATATATCCCCACCATTCAAGATGTGCTCCGCGCACGAATCAAGACAACAGGCATTTCAGAAACACGCTTTAGAATCAGATCTGGCCACTACTCCCCCTCTGTATGTATGATCGATGTTGGGGGCCAAATCTCGGAAAGGAAAAAGTGGATCCACTGTTTTGAATCCGTAACAGCGATCCTGTTTTGCGTGTCGCTTTCGGAATATGACCAGGTGTTGCTAGAAGATCCCTCTCAATCCAGATTTTTAGACTCCCTCTTGCTATTTGAGAGCATTGTCAACTCCCAGTGGTTCAAAAACACGATTATCATTTTATTTTTGAATAAGATTGATTTATTCAAGAACAAGCTTGCAGTTTCTCCTCTTTCAAGCTACTTTGAAGATTATGACGGGCCTCCAAATGACTTTGAGCATGCAGCCACCTTTATCCAGACAAAGTTTCTTGCTTTAAACCATTCTGGCTTGCCAATATATACGCATTTTACCTGTGCCACAGATACCCGGCAAATAGAAACCGTGTTTGCCGCCATTAAGGAAGCAATTCTCAGTAGGGCGCTCAAAGAAACAGGGCTGTTGTGATTGTATTGGTGTTTGGGTTGTCTTGGTTTGGTTGATTGAATTGGGGCCGCATTGTATTTAATAAATTTGTTTTATTAATTGGCAGTACCTCAATGTGTTTGTAAAGCTTTGGGTTAACAAACTCAGCGCATGATATTAAATAATTTGACATTAATTAAAATTGTGTGTGATACCGATTAGGATTAAACTACGCTTTTGATTGGCCTTTAAATTTTTTATGAGTAAGCTCCAAAAACAACTTCTGTTTCTCGAGTTGGCAGTGGCTAGTATCAATGGCTGCTTTTGTGATAGCAATACTGCCTTAAAAACTCAAAATCGGACATCAAATCCAGACTTAGATCTAAGAAAGGTCCAATCTCAACACATTCCTGGCGTCGCCAACATTCTCACCAACAAAAAACATAAAGGGCTACAGATGGAGCGCCCTGTTGATAATACAGACGTTTCATCTGAAAAAAAGGATGCAGATCGCAATGTGATTGGCATTTTGGCTTTTACAAAGAACATCTTTTGTATCCATAAAACCTTGGTTGATTTTTTCAACGGCTTCTCCCTATTTACTTCATGCATTCCATCCATTATGCCATCATATAAGACCATATGCTCAATTAAACATTCCATCTTTACATGCACGCTATCTCGTGTGAGCATCTTACGCATCCTAAAGCATCTTCTTAAGCAGCTTTATGTGTTTGTATTGACCCGTTTTTGGCCAACAGTCTGGTATTTCTTCCTCGTGTTTATCCATATGGAGTGTTTCTGTAGGTTTTATACAAGTATTTTCGGTGTTTCCACTCTACTGCGTCCTGGATTCAATAATGCGCCTTTCTGTGACATGCTTGACGCTGTGATGACTAAATCTTTGAACAACACGTCTATTTTTCCTTCGCTTAAATATGTCTACTTTTACGGATGGAACTATTCTCCTGAGATTCCTGTAATTTTAGACCGGTTGCCTTTCCCTGTTAACCATATCATTAAGTTTCCGATGCCGAATATATTTTCGTCTTATTTCTACCAGATAATTACATTTATAGAAGAGCTTTTTGTGAAAGGTTTCCTGATAAATTATCCTTTTCTTTTGACAACTTATACTTCGTTTTTTGGCCTCTTAAGGGATACCTTTGGGCTTCCCTTGGCTTCTTACATAATTTCGCCTGTTTTATGCACTTTACAAAACTTTATGGACTATCTTTTTGACACTTTAGTCAAGAACCCGTATTTAAGTACTTTACAACCCTTCTTTATAGATATGAGCACACGTATCAAACGGCTTCTAATCGCTATTCGTGCCACAACTACATGTGGATCTCCTCTCTTGCCTAATATTACCCAAGTTTATCTACAAAAAGCACAATTCTGTTTTATTTCGCTTATAGATTTCCTTTCCCCTGTCATTGAAGCATTTAGATACATGTTAGAGTTCGTGTCAATATTTTAATCGATCAGGGATTGAACCATACTGCCAATGGACATCACATCAATTTTTTAATTATTTAATAAATATCCGTTTTTTAAAAATGTTGTACGCTGTTAGATTATTATTGGTTTGCCACGCTATTTTACTGAAACGGTACTTTTAAATTTGAAATATTGGTACTGAAGTACCTGCCAAATTAAATTCAAAAACGAAAAATCTGGCCACAGGGTGTCGTCAAATAATAAAAGCGTGTTTTGAGAGGTGATCTACAATTTCAGTGACCATCAACGACATACTTGCCACATCATAAAATCAGAAAGCCTGTGCTCCCCTGATGTCCGGATCAATAAGTCCAAGGGAGGGCCTTTAGCCGTATCCAAAAAGCCATCTATTTTCCCATCACATCCTTTTGCTGAGGTCTTTTGACACACAGCACGTTCAATCTCATTTGTACTTGTATATAGAAATGCGATGTTCAATATCCGCTTTCCGCCTTTTGTCATCGAAATGGTCTCGTTTATCTGATTTCGCATGTCTTCCTGGGCAAGGGACATGTCTCCAATTACACGGATGGAGACAGACTTTTCCTTAACCAGCGAGCTAAACAATAAAAGGATATCCCATTACCTGTGCATGGACAATAGTTTACATTTTTCCATCGCAAGAGACATCAAAAACGACACTTCTTGCGTGGATCGCTTAAAGTTCTCAATGCTAAATGCATAAAGGGTCACGCATTCGACATCAAGCAGTAAGCACCATTTGAGGATCTGGAATAAGTAAATGCGTAAATAAATAGACAAACTTTCTCCAACGCTTTATATCCATTAAGGTGGCCAATGCCTACACCGTCGGCATCGCCAGCCAAAAAACCTCTTTTTTGTCTGGACCATCTTCTATTGCCATCCATGATAAACGAGATGTGTTTAGGAACAGGTCCCAGTTTGACAAAATAAATTACAAGCGGAATGAGAATATCATCGATTATCGAGCTCATGATTCCACCAAACTTTACCAAAAGGCGGTCCATTCAAATTAAAATCCGCAAATTTCTTGCTGTTTAATCCTCTTTTGCGAAGAAAATGTATCATCAGCAACTTGCCCCATGTAAGCGCTGCATTAAAAAGCATCAAACTGGCGGCTAGCATCAAATGGATCGCTTAACGTTATGTGCACACCTAAAACACAGACAGGTTGAACACATATGTAAAATGAGCTATTTTATTGATGGTGCATGTCGTCACTAACATGTCGTGCGTTAATGTAAAATATTTTTCTCTTTAATTTTCAGACCAAGAAAAAACAAGGCATCATGCTTTGGCCTCATCTTGTGGCTGCTGCTTTATGGCAGACGTAGGGTGCGTTTCAGGGTATTTGATTAGCCGCATAATGATCTTCTCAAAGACAATCTCCGACATGAGAAGCCCAAATGAAACTATGATGCCGATGATGATGGAGCCGAGTAGAGTTCTGTAAAAGTTGGTATTTGCCCCAGAGCAGTCGGCCTTGTGCAGGCCTGCAAGGAGAGCAAAGGCTGCTCTGACAATTCGGGAACCAGGAACAAGGGGCAGCATCGCACAGTACATCGCGGCTTCGGGGATTTGCCTGACAGCTTTGCAGGTGGACCTCATAAAGATACCGAGAGAAAAAGCACTAGCAAAGTGGACAAGTTCGTCTGGAAATGCAAGAACCTCCTCAAATAAATATATCATCAAGAAGCAGAAGACCGTCGAGACAATTGCAAGAATCCATTGCGAACGCCGAGTTTGATAAATAAGGCAACACGCGATAGCAAAAAGGCAAACCAAAATGATGCTAGTACCGAGGTCTACTTTCAGCTCTGGGGTTGTCGCGAACCTAAGGTACTGGTTGGGGTCGACTCCGGTAACCCAAATGGCTACTGAATAAGAGATGCCCATGATGATTGCAATGAAGCAGCAGCCAAACAACATGATAAACCCGGGGGCTGGGCCAGCCTTGGACAGAATATCAATCGTGGCAATAACAAGTGAAAATCCGGGAAGAATCCAAATATTGGAAGCAAGGATCACTGGCCAGAAAGAAATTGGCTGGCTGGTTCCATGTGAAAGCACGGAAAAAAATATGGCCAATAATGCACAGACAAATGAGCAAAGAACTTCGTGGAAAGGGAGAAGCATGGTTGGGA
Source organism: Mitosporidium daphniae (assembly GCF_000760515.2). Lineage (NCBI taxonomy): Eukaryota > Fungi > Microsporidia > Mitosporidium > Mitosporidium daphniae. The sequence continues at coordinate 10,197 of NW_013546256.1, forward strand.
GGCTATCTGAGAGCAGCGCAAATACACCGGCAATTGAGCCGATAAGAAGGGTAACGGCGCCATCCAAAAGCGACCCGCCAAAGAAAGCAGGAGCCATAGGGGCTGCCATAAAGCCGAAGCCAAGTAAAAGACCATATTTTCCATATGGAAGAGGCTCCTTCTCGATCGCTGTAAGACGGACAATTACATCGCCAACTAGGATCGAGTTGACATTCTTATGCATATCTTCTATAAGATCAGCCAAATTTTGCAGTGTTGAGAGCTGAAATCCCCACCTGCATTGAAGCGCAAAAGCTACATTCAACAAAGAAACGTGTGGCAGGGAAAGCTCCTCCTCTCCTATTCCAGAGGTAGGCCATGTAAGAAGAATGCGACCAGGGAGAAAGCTCACCGTTGCCTCAAGGTCTAAAATTTTACACAGCTTATCAATGTACACCTGAGTCAAATGTGCTGTACCGCCACATTTGTACACCAAGGGAATGATCCTAAGCAGAAGTCCACGTTTTTTTGGGACCGAAAGATCTCTCAAAACGACACCATTGAGATTGGTTTGGCTTGCGAATTGCTTATCTTCTATTTCTGTGCTAATTGGTAGTGGTTCAGTAGAGTTGGAAGACATCCTTTAAATGGTAGTAAAAAAGAGGTTTATTCAACGACAGCCAAACTATTTATAGCTGATTGATGACAAAAGAAAATTAATTTAATATATCATTTATGAGTAACGCTTCGTCTTATCATTGGCTAAATTAGTCACTACAGCCAATCAGCATCGAGTAGATATTCTTCTTTACAGTCCATTGGCCAATATGTTTAATATCCTTAATTTAACCCTGACTCTAACCCTAGCTTGATGATTGTTATCCTCCCTCCTCCATATATAATATGGTCACACCTCCAAGGTAGATCATGCTAGCATAATGATGCCAAAAGTATGATTGCACGGAAGGCTATGCATTTGAGCTTTGGAAACTAGTGTATCAAACAAGACATAAAAATAAACTTTATTATAACAAGCCCTGCCGGTGCAAATCTTCAAAGGTTTTTCTGTTATAGACATTTCCTTCAAAGTCCTCAAACTCCTCCATCGTATCGGACTTGAAAGTTTCTACCTTTGAGGATTTTTTAATTTTCTCCCATAGTGCATATGCATCTGCAATGGCAGTGATGTCCTGGAAATGCCTGGTGTTTGGAATTCCGAGACACTTCATTCCGTAAGAATGGCGCCATTCCTAAGATAAATAGTGGATGTGAAAGCATACTTGAAAATGTTTGTCAAAAACGCGCCTGCCCATATAGATGTAGTTGCCACATATTTCACAAGAATAGGACACGCCCAATCCATGTAGCTTGTACAGCCAGTATGGAATTGGCTTTCCATCCCAACCAAGCGGCAATTTAAGTGGATTGTATAGTTTTTCTTCCTGGGCTTTGGTTAGTTGTGCCTCAAACTTTTCAAGGTCGTGTTTAAGAGCATTTGTATCTAGCTCCTCGACATTGTCGTCATCGCCATTGGTCATGCCATGGCGATGGCGCGAGTCCAGCTCCGAAATCGTGCTGGACTGCTTCCGTTCAATATTTCCTTTTGTAGATGACAGCTCTAATGCCAACACATTATCAAAGTAATAATGGATATGAAATTCCAATTTTGAAGTGATCTCATCGCGGTTTGGAAGCTTTTCTGTTTTATGTGCAGATAAGGCATGTGCAGCCTTTTTCATGTGCTTTGGTGAGTTTAGATGGGCCATGTAAACGGTTTCCTTCTCAAAAGATCTTGAACATACGGAGCATGAATATGCCGATGTAAATTGAAGAGCCCCACTTTGGACCAGCTTCACAAACTCGGCATTTATTTTTGAATGCAAAAATTCGACATCCATCAGAGGCTTGGCCCTCAAAATAAAGCTTCGTAAATAGGTTGACAAATCCTCCAAATAATTTAGATAGGCAGAGGATTTTTTTGTCTCCTTTGGGATATTTTCAAAGGAAGAAATGCGATCCAAATAGGTCAGATAATCGACATTGCCGATATCTTTCAGATTAACAAATTCCAAGTGGGATGCATTTAGATCCAAAAATCGACCAAAGCCCTCATCGCCAGAAAACATTGCCTCGATTCCTAAAAATAAGACCGAAAATGCATACCAATCTCGATGTCTTTAATGGCAAGCAACTCATCCATAAGAGGCATTGCGGGCTCGTCTGCATGCGAACGAAGGTCCTCCTTAATTGTCCGCAGACGAGAATAGAACTCCGACATTTCGACATTGGTTTCCAATAAAGACAGCTCTTTACCCCTTTCCATAATGTAGGGGTTAGAATCGGAGGAATCTTGCAGCCCAAAGGACTTTATAAGAAAATCGGCCGAAATTAAGGAATTGTCCAAAAGCCGCCTGATGCTGTGCTCCTGTGCCAGTTGTTCATGGATCTGACGCTTAAAAAAATAACATACCTTTTTCTGCTTTCTCATCAGCAGCTCCGAAATCAGATATTCAGTAAGATCTATCGTCTCAAGAGCCCTCCTCTGCTGCTCAAAAATGCTACACTGCATCATTTAAAATTAAAATTTACTGCAATTTTTAAATGTTCCGTTTCGCCATCAACGGATCGATCAAATTAAATGTGATCGTAAGCAAATGTATGCGAAATTATGCGGCCAAGGATTTCCTCCTTGCGGACATTGGGGAGGGAATTGCAGAGGTACAAATAAGCAATTGGTATGCATATGAACTTCCTTTTCACAAACAGGCACGTTAAGGTTGGAGATAAAATATGTGAATTCGATACCATTGCCCAAGTGCAAAGCGACAAGGCAACCACCGAAATAACGTCCCCATATAGCGGAACCATTTTAAAGGTGTATAATTCTGAGGGGGACACTGTCAAAACAGGCCAGCCTTTGCTTTCAATCGATGTCGATGAAGAGCAAACGTCCCTGGAAGACACGAACATTGATCACGATAGCCATACAAAAGATCTTCACCCGGGGAAGATAAAAAAATCGCAAATCCTTGCCACGCCAAGAGTCAGAAATCTTGCGGAAACGCTAAAGATTGACCTGGAAAAAACCATAGGCACCGGCAATGATGGGCGCATCTTGGAAGCCGACCTAATGGCACAAAACCTTGCTCCAAAGGTGCATCGTACGCCCATTCAAAGGGCCATGTTTAAGCAAATGCAAAAATCGCTTTCGATTCCTCATTTTTCATACTCGGAGTTCGTGGATATGACACTGCTCTTCAAGTGCAAAGCCGAAACGGGCATATCTGTCTCTGCCTATATGCTCAAAGCATTAAGCAAGGTCGTAAAGGAAACGCCGATGCTCAACCACATTATTGTGGATGAAGATGTCCAAAAATCAAACGAAGGAAATAGCATAGGGCTTGCCATTGACACGCCACTTGGCTTGGTGGTCCCTATCATTCCGGAAATCGACACCATGACATTAGATAAGCTTTCCGTAAAATTGCACAAAGACGTCATCCCCAGGGCAAGGCGAAATCATCTCAATGTCCATGAAACCAACAGCAAAAATGCATGCATCACGCTATCCAATGTTGGCGCGGCCTTTTCAGAAAAGGGTAGCCATCAAGAAACTTTGCGCTACGAAATGCCGGCAAACGCCATGCCCAGAATACTGCATCCGCAAGTTGACATCGTGGCGATCACGCGAGCAGTGAAGCAACAATCGACCGGAAAGATGATGGGAAGGGCTTGTTGGAGCGCCGATCACAGAATTGTAGACGGCGTTACGCTTGCCAAAGCATCTCGCAAATTTAAAGTGCTGCTTGAAAACCCCCAAATCATTTGCAATGAATTGTAAAAAAATTTAAAACCATGAATTGTCGTACCCTGGTTTCGCTGTGCCACGTCAAGCCAAAATTAAGGCTTACCGTGCAGCACAAACTGAAATGCAAGTTCTTTTCGATCCTCAAAATGGATGATCAAAATGGCGACAGAAAAATTCAAAAAGCCGCCGAATTCAAGCAAGTTTTGGAGCCGGCCCAGTTTGCCCTGCTGCATCGCATGGGCATTTATGATTCTATTGATCACTTTCTTGCAAGGTCTGCACTGGACCACATTGCCTTTATTCCTGGAAGGGCGTCGGCATCAGAGGCCGCGGATCGCTTTAATGGCCTTCTCTTCATCGGTATTGCAAGTCCCTAACTTTAGGTGCAAGTAGCGTCAAGTATTTCATCACGGAGGCATTAAACATTACCTTTCCCAAATTGAGCGTTCCAGACACCATCAACGCCATTTCTATCATGACAGATTCGCCTATTTTGGATGCCATAATCATGAAATTCTCGCTCCATCGGGCGATTGTTTGTTTGGATCCATCGAGTGCATCTGGCGAGCCTGACGATGCCTTTGTAGCAGATGCGTCCAGAAAGTCTCTTCTTGCTCTTTTGGGTGCACTTATCGTCAGCACAAAGGTTTCACATTGGCCCCTTTATTCCGTATTTTTAGTCGTTTAACTCGATTCTTCCCTTTTTGAGATTTAACTTTCTTGCCGCGATCGATGGCACCTCCTCTTATTCGGTTATTCCATCTCCGAATGAAGCATCGGCCCCTGCAAGCACACCCACAATCATCAAAAGTAGACTGTATCCCTTGAGGGATTTCAGGTTCAATGGCCCCATCTTTTACCATTTAGATATTCGCTATTTATTTTGGCCCGAAGATTGGGCTACGACAAGCCTGTATATAGGTAAGCGTTTGTGTTGTGCTCACCTTAAAAGATTGGAAGGAGAAACTGGAAGGCAGAGCAACGAGCCTCTTTACATTGTTGGTGTCTATTGCGGACCCGTCAAATTAGGAGAAGGTACTGTTGTAGGTCTTATTTTTAGCCTTCGGTAGCTCGATTACACTTGCAGAGACTCGGGTATGATCGGTAATATTCTCATGATGATAGGCGGCCAGAGATGCTCTTGAGCGATATTATTTGGAAGAGGAGAAAAACATATCCATTTTGCCATCAGAGGCGGGGACATGCAATGGGGCCCATTCCCTATTCAAGCCCTTCAATCTTTATGATGCATTCGCCGCTGCCACGCATCCCCCAAACGCTAAAATCAATTAAACTTTCCAACTTATCCCTTCCATGCCGGGCTTCCTCTCATTGTGCTCGTGTAAAGGTCGATGTGGCGCGGTGGGTGGGATGGCCGTAGGCAACGTAGCGTTGCTTTATCAATTTTTGAAATACAATGTTTACAAACAGCCGCAGATTTACCTTGTATTTTAAAATGAGAAAGCATCTGGAAAATATTGCTTCGCTTCTGCTGACCATATTGGTCAGTGGTGCTGTTGTTTATATTTTTTTGGTAGACTTTTGCTGTATGTAAATGGGGGCTGATCTTTATTTTAGTAATCAGTTTGATTATCAATCGGAATAATGTGGCTCTTGGCATAGTGCTTCTTTGCGTGGGGATCCCTCTGTTTGCGCTCTCGCTTTGGTCGTATATTCAAACCGCACGGACAGATCCCGGGTATCCCCCAACTACATACTTATCTATGGTGGCTGGGGAGAACACCGAAAATTTACAACTCGATTCATTTAAGTTTCCCTTCCACGGATATTGCGAGATTTGCTCGTTTCCAAAGGTCCTTCGGTGCAGGCATTGTCGGAAATGCGGCAAATGCCGCCTGAAAATGGATCACCATTGTCCATGGGTGATGAATTGCATTGGCTTTTATAATCAGAAATATTTTTTTCTCTTCGTTGCATACAGCTTTGCCTTGCTATTGCTAGTATCACTTTCCCTCTTGATTATTTCAGGAGTACAGTTGAGCAAAGGGACCGTTTCCGCCATCATCATCATTCGCGTTGTTGTTGGCGGAATTTTTGGAATTCTTTCTCTTTTGCTTGCGACTCTTTTATTTCTGCATATTTATTTGATTACCATAAATCGGACAACGGTCGAAGCAATGCAATCTGGCTCGCTTCCCTGTATATTTGGTAAGAATATCAACGAGCTTCCACCTCCGTACCCGTGTGAGATCTTCTCATTGAGTCCTGAAAGGAATTGGGCCCAGGTATGCCATCCCTGCTTTTTGATATAATTTTCAGGTTTTCGGTGACCATCCCTTAAAATGGGGATTTCCAATAGCTTCCACGTACGCGTTTGCTTATTTACACTAGTGTTGGGTATGGGATGAGTTTTCCACTCAATTCAGAACCCCCGATAGTGTAGAGCTGCTATGTACATACGGACGGTGTCCAATAATTTCCAGTAAACACAAACACATTGCTCTTCCGCTCCTCAAATTCATTAAGACACTTTAGGGTTAAAATTCTTTATTTCCCGCGTTATGAAACTGGACAATCACGAGAAATATGGCCTGGCTGCTGGCATTTATAGCAGAGAGAACTGGCCTTATCAAGAGAACAGTCTCGGGCAAAATGTCCTTTTGTAGAGCATCTGTAGCACGTGATCGAGGAGGAAGGCCCTGAAGCGCCTTTTTCAGCGTTTGGACATTCGCGTGAAATATGACCAGGCTGTTGGCATTGATAGCAAATGTTGGAGTTTGGTGTTGGGCAGTCCCTCGAGATATGGCCTTGCTGGCCGCACGAGTAGCATGACTTGACTTGTGGTGGGGATACACAATCGACAACCTTATGCCCAAACCCATGGCAGTTGTAGCACTTCAAAGGACCACGATGGCGATACGATGATGACGTGGTCGAAGTGCTCTCTTCCTCAGGCATTGAAATTAAATTAAAAATAGCAAGTTGCGGTTGTAATTTAAACTAAAGTTTGCGGGTTGAAGTTTTAACTTCTGCCGCAATTAGCATGTCACACTCCCTGCCTCAACTCCCCTATCAATATGATGCGCTGGAGCCCTACATCGACAATAAGACCATGTTTGTGCACCACACGGCGCATCATCAAGCATATGTCTCCAAACTTAACGATGCCCTCGAGGTAACCCATATGCTTGCTATCGGTCTTTTTAGAAAGAAAAGATAGCCAATATCGATGTGCAGTCCATCTTCCAGTCAATCAAACAGCAGCCTGCGGTTATTCGCAATAATGGCGGCGGCCATTACAACCATTCTCTGTTCTGGAGATGGATGGCCCCAATTGGAGCGTCAAATACGGCGCCATTTGGCAAGTTGAAGGAGGCAATTGACTCCGAGTTCGGATCTCTGGATGCAATGAAAACCGACTTTACAAATGCTGCTCTCACACGTTTTGGCTCTGGATGGGCCTGGCTTGGTGTGCGCCCCGATGGCACTCTAGCAATCTCGTCGACACCCAACCAAGGTAAGTCTTGCTGGTTACGCTGTCAGCTCACGGCTCTGATATGATTTTGTATCACATGCATGCCCATCTCTTGCTGTTCTATTTTGTGACAATATAATAAGCTCACGTGTTGCAGATAACCCGTTAATGAAGGGCGTTGTGGAAACGGAGATGATTCCGATTCTTGGTTTGGACGTCTGGGAACATGCATACTATCTCAAATACCAAAGCAAGAGAAATGAATACATCCAGCAATGGTGGAATGTCGTCAATTGGGATGAGGTTGTTGAGGGGTATAACACGTTTGCCAGCCATGGCAAGCCTGTCCCCATACTCAAGCCCACTAGCGCTATATAGAATGATTCCCGCGACAATAAATGGATTTGGAATGCCGTAAACTGGATTTGGAGCGCCGTAAAATGGAGTTGGAGTGCCGTAAAAATTAAATTTAATTCCATGAGTCTCTTCCATGCGGAGAGTGTGCGCATCTATGCAGAGTCTCTGGGCCTTGCCAATCTGTCCAACGAGGTCCTTCAACTGATAGCACACGATACAGAGTATCGCCTACGAGAGCTTATCCAGGAGTCTGCAAAGCACATGCGCCACTCCCGAAGAATCCGCCTTACCACGGAGGACATCAACATGGTACTTGCCCTGAGAAACGAAGAGGTATTTTCTCGATTGTAACTTTTATGCAGCAAATTTATGGCTACGACCCTTCTGAAATTCCCGCGTTTAAGCATGTGCCGCAGTCTGATATCTTTTACCTCAAAGATAAAGAGATTGATTTTGATACCCTTCTGACGGCCGCGCTTCCAAAGCTTCCCTGCTCAATGAAGCTCTCCTGCCATTGGCTCGCTATTGAAGGAGTCCAGCCCCAAATTCCAGAAAATCCACTTCTTCCTCTTTCAACAGCGTCGTCCATGGAACACGGCTCCCCAACTGCTTCGACGCCTCCGTCCTCGGCACAGCTGCAATCGAAACCACAGCCACAGGTCAAGCATCACCTCTCAAAAGAACATCAACTTTATTTTGAGACAATCACAAGCTGCCTTCTTTCAAAAGATTCCTCCACCGTGATAACCGCGCTCAATTCCTTGCGTACAGACGCAGGCATCCAGCAGCTGCTGCCCTACTTTGTGCAATTCATTGCCGAAATGGTTTGTGTTTGTTTGTTGTTCCTCAATTGATGTGCAGTGCCTTTCCGATTTTATCGTTTCCCCTCTATCATCCGACCTTTCCACATTCCTTTTTTCCATTTATTGACTTTCAGGTGATAAAAAACTTGCGGCATCTGGAGACTCTTGGACTCCTGCTTCGCGCAATGGAGGCGATCTTTGCCAACATCAATTTTTTTATCGAACCCTATGTAGGCAATGCTGATGATTAATCTTTAGCTGCATCAAGTAATGCCAACTGTGCTTACGCTCGTGGTGGGCCAGCGCCTTTCAGAGGGATCCCTAGAGGACCATTGGTCGCTAAGAGATGCTGCCGCATCTCTCCTCATTCTGATTTGCCAGAAATACGGAGATGCCTACGCCCAATTACAGCCTCGAGTCCTGAAAACGCTCCTCAAGGCCATCTGTGATCCTACAAAAGGATTCCCCTCAAAATACGGGGCCATCATGGCCTTTTCTCTTCTGGGCCCAGATACCATTGAGGCTTTCATCATCCCCAATATCAAAGAAATATTGGAGGAGGGCTCGTCCCCATCAGAAATGGCAGGCGGCATAGAAAAAGAAAAATTGGAGCATGCCCTGCTCGCCGCCATCGGAAAATGGCTCAAGAAAAATCCGGACCAACAGGGAAAACCTCACGCTGAGGCGCTGTGGGAGTGTTTTGGAGAGAAGCTGCTCCCATTTCTTCCATCAGTCTGTGAATCAATCGCTCAACCGCATCCAAAATAAAGGATTTTAGACGCAAAGGTATATGTGTTTGCTTTTCAAGAGCTAAAAGCTTTGCAATCAGCGTTTTTATGAGAAAAGTTTCATTTTCGCCTTCCAGGTGGAAAAGAACGCATTCTCTGGAAATGAAAAGCGACGTGCATTCGATTACCAAGTAGTGCTCCGAAGACAGTGAATCCAATAGAAAGACCAAGAGCGAAGAGATCGGGAAATTTCTTTTGACATTCCCTTCAAGAATCTGAAGTATGAAAAGCTTTTTGTAGAACGAATGGCGCTGGCCAGCTAGGCAAATCATCTCCCCATCTAGCCCTCTTTCATGGTATATGGTTTGAAAGAGCATGCAAAGCGAGCACCCATAAATAGGCAAGGTTCTATCCACCTTCATGAGCATTTTCAAAATTTTCGGATCGTAATACACCCAAAACAACTTGTCATTTAGCTTGAAAATATTGCAAAAAACATCAAGGATTTCGTTAATCCCTCTATGAGACCACGAAGCATTGGCGATCGATCTCATTTCCGTCTGCATGGAAATTATTCTCTCAACAATTTCTTCGCACCGCACAAATGTAGAAATGTATTCCTTCGAGGAAAGCATTATTTCTTTTATCAGGCCCTCCTGGTTGCTTGCAACTATCAAAAGCAGAGAGTGCTTAATCATCTCCCTCTCCCTGGGATCTTGGCTTTGCAGTAACGAAATGAACTACAATAAGCGCGTTATTTCTGACCTTTGATATGTTGTCTGAAGTAAAAATATCGAAAGAGCCGATTTTGATAATCCGCTGCAAAATAGAGTAAAGAAGCGAAACTTGATCCCAGTGTTCCAAATATATGGGTTCGTCGTCACACGGGTTTGCATACTGCATTTTCGGTAAAGATCCCCTCCCCCATATTAGGATTTCAAAAATTTTGCTGCAGAGCAAATTGCAAACGTCCTTTGATTTCAAGTTTTTTCCCAGTCTCGAAAAAATCTTAAAAAGCTCTGCGGAAGAAACATAGTCGCACACGGTAATACTCCTGGTTTCTTCTAGCATCTTCAGGTCTCGCTTGATGTTGGGCTGACTCATGGATAAAATTTACAAAATTGAAAGGGAAACACATTGATTAATCACTCACAGCGTTTTGGGAATGAACGCGTTAAAATTTAAGCGCTGCTAATTTGATTGCACACACGGTCGTTAGTCAGTCTCAACCGATTTTCTTGCATAATTGGGCATTTAAAATTCAAATTTAATTATATTTTAAATTTAATTCCATTTTTATCCATGTCTTCGTCAAAGACCGCGACACCGGCAGCTCTACCCAGCAAAACCCCTGCTGTGGCAAGCACGATCAATGCAACGACCCAGACAGCACCCATAAAGATCCTGCGTCCAGGAAAAGTAGTGATTCTTCTCAATGGTCGCTATGCTGGTCACAAGGCATTTATTGTCAATCCATTTGAGGGAAATCGTAAGTCAATTCATCTTTTCATCCATCCTTTTTGCGTGGCATATTGTTTCCGTCTTTGTGCCATTCGTTTCTTTGATTTGATTGCTAATTTTTAGCATCCAAGAGCAGGTCCTTTGCTCACGCTCTTGTCGTTGGCATCAAAAAGGCCCCAATGAAGGTCACCAAGGCCATGTCAAAGCGAAAGATCAGAAACCGCTCCCGTGTAAAGACCTTCATCAAAGTCATCAATTATAACCATCTGATGCCAACTCGCTATTCCATCGACGTCGATTTGAAAAATGTAGTGAATTTGGATGTCGCCTCAGATGCCTCCAAGCGCAAGAGTGCTTGTACCGTTGTCAGCAAGAAGCTCGAGGAGAAATACAAGGTTGGCGGCTCCAAGTGGTTCTTTTCCAAACTCCGCTTCTAACTAAATACAATTTTTATAAGTGAAGCCCGCATATAGCTGTTAAACGCAAAGACATAAGCCAAGGTCGACACCAATGGTAACGGTCGAAATGGCCTGCCTACTATGGTTTGGAAGTTGCAAATTTTTATTTGATTAATTAATTTATTAATGAGACAGACTGAAAGAGACACAATACATACTTTTTGAAGGTGAGACTGTCCTCACTTTGTGAGCAGAAGTAGGCGGGGAAAGTTGAAGAGGCCCAATGATATCCAGTATCATCTATCGAAATTATCATCGAAAGGAAATCTACCTGCAGTGGATCTTCTCCAGTCCGTGCGAATAAGTAGCAGTGGATAATAGTGGACGAGGATGGAGCGCATTCGCGAGCCTTTTTAGCGAGTGGCAGATCATCGGCTGGCTTGTTTGGATGCGAGCTTTGCTTTCCCCGAAGTGCTGAGACAAGATCTGGAATAAACTCCAACGAGAAGGCGGGTAGGTTCATCACAACATGATCAAAATGAATGTTCCTAGGAAGCATATTGACAGCTTCCCTGACGAATTCCTTGGCGTCCAAATTGAATATTTTAATGGCATGCTCGACCTTTCGTTAGGCAAGGTTTGGCTTACTTTATTTTGACGGGCATTCTGTGTAAGGTACTTGATGGAGACTGGATTCAAGTCATTGGCATATACGGTACAGCCTCGTTTTGCCGCAGGGATAGCAAATGGACCTATTCCTGCAAACATATCACCTATTGAATAAGAGAAAAGTCGTACAAATTAGCTCGCCGCTTTTAAAAACGGACGTCACCAAACGCTGATGCTCATGTGCCAGTCGAGAGTTCCAATAAACTTGCGAGTAGTCCAGTGTAAATCTGCAATCCGATTCTGACTAACATGTTGATTGAAGACAAATCTTACCACCGTGGTAACAAGATTTGATGGCGAGCCCGCTATCACATTCATTTTGAAGAACCTAAATTCGTGGTCGATTTCACCAAGCTTTGTGACCACAACGGAGAGCGACGGATTTTTGTCCAAAATAACCTGGCCAATTTCATTTGCATATGGCATGTGGGCTTCCGTCAAATTCAAATGGGCTAACGCGAATAAGAATCTCAAGCTAACCAATGTGGCCAATTGTTTCAAAGGCCGTGATACGATCTAGGTCGGGAGGGAGAATGGCATCAATGATTTGTGCCACAGTCCAATAGGAGTAGTCTATAGAGAGGTTATACTCGTGGACGACGGAATTTTCAATCGGGATTTCTTCCTTTGCGTAGACATCGTTCAACAAAATGAAAAGCCTTGCATCTGCTGGATCTCTGATGATTGGTTTTATTTTTGGAAGATCTAATAGAAGCGCGTGTTCTTTCAGTGCGTTTTTAACGCTCTGGATATCATTAGGAGCAACACAAATTGCAGAAGTGGGGATGGTGAAGGAAAAGGTCTTTTTGTCCATGGGTAATGCAATCGGTCGAGGGAGGGAGCGCAAAAGCGCCTCCACATTAAGGACCATGAATTTAAAGTGCCGAATTTGTTTACATTTTTCAATTCGCCGATCAGATTATTGTGGCGGTACGTCCATTTTCGGGTATTGACATTCACCTTCAAATAGCCGATATGCTGGCCGAAACTTTTTGCTAGCATGACTTTGCACTATTTGATTCATTCTTCACAGTTACTTCTATGCCTTTTATCTGCGATTTTCGTAATTGTTCGTTGCGAGGATACTGAAAGATTCATTATCCTTTTTCGAGGAGATTTTGGCACCTCTTCCCCGTTCTTTCTCAAAGATACCCAGGATTTGGCAAAGGAAGGTGCTTTGGGGCCATCTAGGGCCCCTGAGCCTGTATTTAGCCTCAACTTTACCAACTTTACTGGGTTGGTTTATGATGTGCCTCGAACACCAAATGTTCTCGTATTTTCTGGTGTTGTCGATGCTATGTCAAATGAAATTGAAATGAACCCCACTGTCAACCAAACAAACTACCCATTTAATATTTTAATGCCCCAAGTTGGGCTTCCATCAGAACTCTCATTTTTGATACCTATTTTGAACTCTATATTTTGGATTGAACGTTCAAAACAAGTTAGTACTCTTGCTATTCAAACAAACGCACCTTGGAATCTTGTAAGAATCTCAGAACATATGCTTCGAGTTCCATCCATCTATCGGTATAGACCCTCTTTAAGTTGTTTAGATACCTTGCAGATGGCCGCGGTGTCGATGCATACATTATCGACTCGGGTATCCAAAGCTCAAATGTCGACTTTAAAGGGCATGCTACTACTATAGCTGACTTTACCAATTCCGGGCTTACCGACGCATATGGTCACGGCACGCATGTTGCTGGTATTTCTCATTTTACTAAATTGTTACCAAGGCATTGTTGGTTCTCAAACCTATGGAGTTGCCAAGAGCGTCAATTTGTTGGGCGTACGTGTGATTAACTCGAGCGGAACCTCCGATTGGGCCACTGTAGTTGCAGCGCTTTCTTGGGTTTATAACCGTGTAAAGATGACAAAAAGACCATCCGTGATCAAGTGAGACTATCGCTTCTTACACATATAATAGCATGTCGCTTGGCGGCCCCATTTCCGTAGCCTTGAATGCTGCAATTAGCGATCTTGAGGCCTTGAATGTGGCTGTTGTTGCTGCTGCCGGAAATTCCAGGAGCGATGCATGCATGTATTCACCTTCGTCCTCGACATCAGCGATCGTTGTCGCTGCTTCTGATTATAATAATGCCTGGTTTGCCATGTCCAACTTTGGTTCATGCGTTGATATGATTGCACCTGGCTCTTATATTACCTCTACTTTTATTGGAAGCAATAGGTCAGTTGCGGCGATGACAGGAACAAGTATGGCTGCGCCTCATGTGACCGGGGTGGTCGCTCTTCTTCTTTCAATGAATCCCACTCTCACCGTTTCTCAGCTGAAGCTTATCCTGACAATTACGTGCACCAATGGGATAGTTTCTGGCATCCCGATCGGTCGTACCCCCAACCGATTTTTATATTCCCTTGCAACCTTTTGACCGAATTTTACATAGGATAAATAAAGGTTTATTGATTAAACGGCGAAGCAAGGCAGGCCGAAAAGATTTCGACGGTATTCGTTTCAATATGATCGCCAAAATTAATGTGAAAACCAAGTAAAAAGTACAACGATGCAACCAGTTGATTGTCATCATAAGCTCGGATAAACAAATTAAAACATCAAAAATAGAATATGCAACAGCGTAATTATAAAAAGAATGGCGGTTGTGCTATATTTTGAGAAAAATATAAACATCGCACCCAATATGGGGCCAAAGAAATAAAGGGTCGCCTGCCACACAGACGATATTTCCATTGGCTTATTTTGTTCTAACAATTCGAGAATTGGATTTTCAGGTAACGATGTTTGTTGCAGAATACTGGTGCCATTCATATCCAGGTGTCTTTTATCTATCCCTAGTGCAGTCTCCATGCTTCGCTCCAATGTCACGTCGTGACTAAGTCGATGGAATATTGATAGGAGTGCAATGAGCGCGACCAGCACAATACAGATGATGGGAATTAATGCGACAACAAACCGGCGAAGTAATTGAGGCATTAATAAGGCCACTTGGCTCGAGATTTCGATTATGCTTGATTAATGCACCACTGACTCACAATGACAACGTCACGCTAGCAGTTACAAATAATGTGAAATTTAAATTAATTTAATTATAACCACGGATCAAATGCTGATAACATGGCATTATATTGGTCAGGAGGGCTAATTCTTACGGTTATTTATAATTATGAGCTTGATTTGGATTGGGAAGGCGTAGATGTGGATGTCGGTGTAGATGTGGATGTAGACGTGGCTGTAGAGGGCCATGAATCCTCGGAATAGGCGATTTCCGAATTTAAAAAAGACGTCAAGTCAAAATCGGGGTCAAGCGGGTTTTCAGCATCCACCAAGTTCTCTAAATCGCTTGGATCTGTTTCAGCATTGTTGGCTCCAAACTGAGATTGAAGATACGATGAGCATGGCGAATAGAAATTCCTAGACGCGGTGGACTTTGAGTCCTGGATCAGTTCCAGCGGAGTGGTGGTTAAAATGTCTCGATTGCTCTTTGTGCTGCTAACATCGGCCTCTAAAGAGCTATTTTCTCCTCCATTTGTCAGCAGTTTCTGCCGCTTAGTGTATTGCCGATCCGTGTGCATGCCTGTTGCTGCAGGGGATGGCGAGGGAAATGAATATGTGGATGCAGAAGATAGCCATTGGTCGTTTAGTTCTTTTTCGGGCCCACCAATTTTCTTATCAAACTCCCTTCTAGTGTCCGTACTTGTCGAGGATGCAGTGGCATTGGTCGATATCGAAGTCGGTTGAAGATGATTTAGCGTGTGAAACAGCGATGCGATTCCCTCCTTGAGTTTCTTGTCGCCCGAGGTAAAAACGGAGGCCAAAAACCGCAATATCTTTTCTATAAGCTCCTGTTGGGAATTGCAGCGATCCTGGCATTTGATGGAGTCTCGCCAGAGCAGACTTTGGTCAATTTCTAGATGAGACAGCTTTTCAAGTATTTGCTTCTGCTGTGTCTTTATGGTGGTCAATTCAGAAAAAATAGCAGCAAAATTACATTCCTGCGCTCCTTCCGGTTTGATTTGAGCATCTTTCAGAGGTGCCGCGCCAATGCTCAGCGGTTGTGTTGCGTTGGAAATCTGGGCCGCCGTATTTGTAGCCGCAGAGGCTGCAGCAGTATAGGCGAGATATTCCAACAGTCTATTTGATATGTCTGAGGTTGAAAATAAATTGTAAAAGTTTGAGGGAACAGCTGGGTTGGGATTGTTTATAATTGGGCCCGCAAAGGCCCCGTCTGATATGGGCTTTGATAGCGCATTTGATGTCGACGATGGGGACATGCTATTGCTATTATTGTGATTGGGCTGCTGGATTTTCCGACGGACGTTCAACAGCAGGTTCATTTGGTTGCGACGGAAGTTTTCGTGTGAAAATTCCCAGGAGCTTGTGTATGAGGAAGACGACGAAGAGCTAGTCAAATATGTTGACGAAGAAAGCGATAATGAGCGAGAAAAAATATCGCCACTTGGCCCTACCGGATTATCAAATGACGATATTTGATTGACGGTGAAATGCGGCACCTTGTGAAACCCATACATATTCAACTGGCGCACAAAGGAGCTAAAGTTATTGTGTTTGAAAAAGCGAGGAAGAATTTCGCGCGCAAACTCTTCTGGATAAAAGACGATGAAGGTGGTCCCATCAGATCCCCATCGAATATAGGCATTGGTGGACACATCATCAACCATCAGATATAGCTTTTTAACAAAGGTAGCCGGATGCACCTGCTTTCCCGCCGATGTTGAGGATGCTGATGGCGACAGCGACTGTGGTGAAACCGAGAACAATGATGAATTGGAGAGGGATGATGTTGCATTAAAATCGGAAGGCATCCAATTAGGAGCAAGCTAGAGGAATATAAAAGTAATTTAAAAAATTGCAAATTCAACTTTTGGCGGCCAGCCATTCGATTTGCTCTATTTGATGGCAAATGAATGGGCCACATATTTGCCGTGTGCGTGGTTTGGCGATGCGGGACACGCGCTGTAAAAGTTGCCTGAATATACGGGCCAAAATTTACGATTCCTGGTTACCAGTTTTTATTTACAAATTTGGTTGTTGATGTTAGATTTCCGATTTTTGACCGCGTCCGATCTGCTTTATCACTCATCGAGTCGATAAGAATGTTGGACTCCAATATCTCGTTCCGAATCATGATGCTTAGCTCCTTTTGTTTCCGGACCTGAAGGGCCAACGCCTCGATTTTGCGGTCTTGCTTTTCTATTTCGCTCTGGAATATTAGTTTGAAATGGCCCCGATTACCATTATTTTCTCTCCAGTAGCTGTTTTCTGGTGAGCTTGCTCATCTTGGGCGTCCTTGATGGATGCGGTGYCCGCATTTGGCTCTGCTTTTTTCTGTCCCGCCATTGACACCGGTGATTTTTGGTCTATCATCTGGGAAAACCTGAAAAACAGAAAAGTAGAGCGTTACCTTGACTTTGCCAATCGCGAGTCAAAATACACTTCAAGGGCTATTTTGGAGTACTCCCTTCGCTCAATAAAGTCAAGGTTCTGGCAAATCGATTGCAAGGATTGCTTGATGTACATGGCCAGCGTCAGCGGTCTAAAAGTGACGTGTATGCCGTGCAGGGTGTACATTGAATCAAGCAGCTTAAAGTTGGGCGGTTTCAGCTCAATGAATAGCGTTTGCAGTTTCGTTTTTAACAGCTGCGTTTTCAAAGACAGACATTCCTCCAGCATCGCATGTATGTTTTCCTCGGACAGAAGCATCTTTTCTAAAATCAACATATCTAAATGCGATACCTTTGTGTAAATAAAAAATGTCGTTTACCAGATCCTTGGCCTCATCAATTTTATTCAAGATGGCTTCGTGCATTGTCATGTTGCGCGTGATAAAATCAAAACACCAATTTTTATTTTAATGCTGCATCTGGATCTTGATTTTAACTTTCCATGGGTGCACTTGGCAGTTTGTGTTTTTGTATTGATTTGTTCTTTTGCATTGCTTAAATTGTTCGCGCCACCAAAAAGGCCATGCTGGCAGAAATTTATCCTAAAATCGACACGTGCCATCAATCACAATACAAACATGTGGGTGTTGCTTTTGCTAAATTGCAGATACGAATTTCAAATTGCAGGTCCACACAAGGTCAACGCACTCAAGCCTGGGCAGGTAGGATTGCCTTTTGCCCATTTAAGCATATCTCTATTCGGGCAGAAATCAACGGAAAGGCGGTTCAAAGGAACTACACCCCCCTAACCATCGACTATTCAAATGGAACCATGCAGCTTCTTATCAAGGAATATTTACTTTTCTTATTCCCGAGTAGACTTACCACACAGGTGTGCTTTCAAAGTATCTCAGTGGCCTACAACTAGGCAATAGCGTGGAGGTTTCAGAGCCCAAAGGAAGATACATTTACGTCGCCAACTCCTACAAGGAGATTGGTATGGTTGCTGGGGGGTCCGGGCTTACTCCAATGTTGCAGGTAAAAAGCGGGCAAATTTAGCGTTAGATCATCGACTTTATCATGAAAAATCCACGCGACTCTACCGTGGTAAAGCTGGTATTTGCAAACAAAACAAAAAAAGACATGCTGCTGTTTGATGTACTCGAGGAGCTGCAAAAAACACACAAACACCGGTTTTCAATACACTGGGTCGTTGAGGAGCCTGATTCTTCTCTAAAAATCCCAAATTCAAGCTTTGGATACGTCACTGACGCTCTGATTAGAGATTTCCTCCCAAAGCCTTGTAATAGCGCCAAGCTCTTGTTGTGTGGACCAGCTCCGATGATATCTCACATCTTAAAGGAAAGCTCAAGCGCAGGCTGGCCCGCCTCTTCATCTTCGATTTTGAAACCCTGTGGGCCTGTTTTTGTTTTTTAACATTAAAGCGGATGTACTCACCAATCGGTCCTACGATTCTAAAGTAATGCCAAATTAAGGATTTGCATCTTTAATGGTCAACGGGAGCGCTGTCGATGTGCCGCTGTTTTGATATAAATTGTGCTCCATAATGTAGCTGATCACAGAGTCTGGGAGCAAGTATTTGATTGACATTCCTCGCTTTATAAAGAGCCTGATTTTGGTTGAATTTATGTCGTTATAAATATACTGCTTTGCGATCAGTACATTATCCTACCAAAATTAGCAGTGTTGACAGCACCTTGTTTTTATACAGGATATCGTGCGACAGCAGAAACGCCTTGACATCTACACATGTCCTTTCAACGATCATGCACCCGTAAGTTCCGACAATTTTCTCCAGCTAAATCCGTAAGTCAAACACAAGATGCTTACATCTTCCGAGGACCAAAGATTGGGGGTTCCAAAACTTTCGATTAAATCTCCTCCGGCCAGTAACATTATTCTGATCTTTGGGTAAGAAGCCAGCTCTGCAGGCCTGTTCTTATTGAGGAAATAATCAAAATGATCTAAAACAATGCTGGTCCGAACCCATGATGGCTGAAGAACTTCCCAAGGATCCACCATAATCCAGGTGGAATCCTTCATTGCCAAGCGGCACATTTCTACACGATGCTTTCCCGGAGCCAATCCAACCTTCCCATACGCATCGTTTGTCGGCGAAAAGTAACCGCCAATGCAGTAATATCGATGAGAATCATTCATCCGATCCATGGCCATTTCTATGTTTGTGAGTCTTCATAACATACCAAACATCCGCAAGTGCAGATATGTGATTGGGGAGAAAGACCCGCAAGCCACAAGCACAACAGGCGTCATGGCCATATCTGCAATAAGAAAAGACCAAATCTACTCGATTTAATTCCCAGCAGCTTGTCTGTTGGGAACGAAAACTCTTTTGAAAAGTACTGGGACAATGCAGCATCCCCCATCAAGACACTGACCAAATGGGAAGAATTTACAACATTTTACAATATCGAAGACCTGGGTCAATTAAATTTTAAATAATTTTAGGTGTGTTATTAAATGGAATCGTTGGACAGGTCCAATTTAACCTGCTCTCCAGGCCTAAATGCTGGAAGCCCCAGGTAAGGGCAAGAGGAACATCTAAATGCATCTCCAAGATAGCACTAAAAATTAGCTAACCCATATGTACAGATCCACATCCGCCCTTTGGAACCTCAACGCTAGGTGTGCTTCTAATTTCGGATGAAATCTCCTCTGCTAATCCACAAGTACAATTTTTACAAGCTTTCTTCCGCGCAGACACATTTGAGGGTGAACATTCATCTCCTAAAGCGGTATTCTTTGTGTTCTGATCGGGTAAAATAAGCTCCGACTCTGTAAACCTCACCGCTTGCGGATTTTCATCTTCAACAGCCTTTTTCCATGAAAAGGGTAGCGGAACCTTGGTTCCAATCGGTATATTCAAGTCCATAAAAAATTAAATTTTATTAAAATTAAGCCAATTTAATTTCATTTTTCTTTTGCATGACAAGTTTGTCGATTTTTTCGATGAATTTATCGTGTGCTTTTTGAATATCCTTCTCTAGCCGCTTTATTTCCTCCTTTGACACAAAATCGCAGCTAGATAAAGCAGTTCTTCTGCAAGTGCGTATTTTCATTTTGCATCTTTCTCCAATAGCGCTAGCCTGCTTTGAGAGAATAGCTTTAGAGGTATCATCCAGCTTGGGAATAGGAACCAGAAGGGTAATCGGATCTTTTACATGTACAACAAAAGGTGGATCAACCGCATTTAAAGCTTTTACGACATCCTTAGAAAACTACGGATAAGCAATAAAGTTTACCGATTCATCATATAGTCTAATCTGCAGGGTAAACCCATCTTTCGCTGCAATTTGGGCAATACTTTTCAATGGGAGACTTTATAGGTTCTGATTTATCGAGACCTCCTCCAACATCGCTATACATTATTTGGTACAAGTACCTGGCGTTGCTCTACCAGTTCTTATTCGGCCCAATTCGGCACTTAGATGAGTGATGCAACACTCAAATAACTCATTGAGATGAGAGGAATTGAAGTTATCCACACCCTTTCCCAATGGATCCTTTAAGAAAGCCAATTTCTTCAATGAAAGATTCCTGCCTGAAAAGCTTGATGATGCATCGCCCTCAAGTTCATAGCCATCGGAGTCCCCATATTCAAGATTCTCACCGTCATCATTGGAGGTACTTTTTATTTTTTCTTTTATATTTTTAATTTTCGAATAATTTTGGCACGAATCCAACATTAAATGAACCCTTGTGCATCTTCTAGTAAGGTTCCTGCCAAGTGACAAGCAGGAGAGTGGTTGCATAAATTAATTAATTAATTATTTATTTATTTCTAAGCAAATTTTAAACCCAACTTTTAACTCTCGAAATCTTTAAGAAATTGTTTCCGCAAGAAATCCAAAAGAGAGTCTGTGTAGTTAATATTGTATATAATCCATTTTTGATCTTCCGTTAGCAGGGGAAATAATTTTGACGAATTTGACCGAAGATCCAAAACAGTGGGATCCTCCTCTAGCTTTAAAATCGATTTTAGCAACGCTAAAATGTGCTCCACATCGCGGTTAAATTTTTGTGCTTGCAAGATGTCGATTGGAGAGCCGATTTTCGCGGAAATCGCTTCACGTAAAAGCACATAGGAAGGGATGCATTCGTTCACAAACCTTGGGATTGATTGGAGCTTTCTTATGATGTTTTTGAATTCAAATATAACATGTTGGTTGAACCAACCTTGAAAATCGTGCTCCGCAACAACCTTTTGCAAATACAGCTGAAGGGCTTGCCAATCATGGAAATATATCATCGATGAGATCAAATTGGTACAAATATCCTCATCAAGAAGTAGGTTTTGGATCTCGTTCGAAGGGGAGGAGTTTAAAAGATAATATAGAGCAAGTCCCCTCACATGTTTGGATGTCTCAGTGGACAATGAGTACGATTTCAAGCAAAGCAACTTTATAATACTGAGGAGGCTTTGGAGAGACTCTGGATCAACACCACCATCCGGTTGCTGAGTTAGGATTTTGAAACAGGGGGAAGTAGATTCGATTTTTTTTAAACTCCTCCCCTT
>NW_013546255.1:0-584 GCF_000760515.2 Mitosporidium daphniae
TCACCCATTGGCGATATACCGGGAGTAGCGATCCCACCCGAATTGCATTTGATTCGAATCGATTCAACTTGAATTGCGTTTTTTGAGATTTTTCGAATATTCAGTTCAACTCGAATTGGAAAAATCAAAATTCATATTCATTTGAATTGTGATATTTTTGGGTAAATATTCATGAAAATTTACCTGAATATTCATTTTTCGATTCATGAATATTCTTTGTGAATATTCGTGAATATTTATGTCAATTCACGTCAAATTGATTTAAAAAATTTTAAAAACAAAACATTTACGCTCTTAGAGCAGCAGCAACTAGTCTCTAAATAGCCATTTGGCTAGCAGACCACAACTCATGCCTCTATGGTTTATTTCTTTCTCAAGAAAAGCATATGGCACTGACTGAGGCTTTTTAATTCAGATGAGTCCACTACTCCACTCTCTTTTTTCGATTAAATTGACTGGCAAGTGCTAACTGCCAACTGCCATAGCGAGTTACCGTACTTTTTTTGTGTTGTATTTGATTTGGAATTTGGGGTATTAAGGTTCTGGACTTCTGGTAAGTAGAAGATCTGACTCAATCTGACTCT
>NW_013546254.1:0-582 GCF_000760515.2 Mitosporidium daphniae
CAAAATAAAAAGGAAAATTTGGATTTACCTTGTGAGCCCTTCTTACTGTGGTCACTATAATATTGGGAGGCTGTTCCTTGCTGAAGTGCGACGAAAACTCGTCATTATTAATGCTGATGGAAAGCTACATGTAACTGATAAATATCCGATACCTCTTCTGGATTAGATAGGGAAATAAAGGTGGGATCCTGGGCTCTCATGTTCTCTAATGTCTTTGGGACCTTTTTTACTGTGGGCGTCTGTGCATTTTTTTCACTGACTGCAGAGGCTTTCAAAGGGGAGAGGCTTTTTTTCTTTTTGGATTTCATGGAATTTTTGAAAATTAAATTTGATGCCTGATTTTAAAAAGGAAAAACGAAAGGTCGGCTCGCTTGCCAAAAGACCTGGAAATGTCCGTTCCATTGATGTCAAAAGCAAATGTAAGCACGCCAATGGCAACAATAATAATGGTAGCCATTCGAATAGGCACTGCGGATATCGTCAAAAATCCCAACTCTGTGCTAGCCTCCATCATCACCACACAGCTGTCGCATCCCAAGGCTGCTATGAGAAAAGGTTTATTCTTTTCTCATTTCCATGTAG
>NW_013546253.1:0-578 GCF_000760515.2 Mitosporidium daphniae
GTTTACGAATCTCATTTATATGCTATTTATAGCTTATCTTATTTAACATGTTTAACAAATATTACAAACATTAATGTTAAGAGGGAGAATTACAAAGATTACATAGTTGTCATATTTAATAAAGAAGGAGAGTTGTTTTATAGAGTTATACGTTCTAGTTCTTCTGCAACAAAGTTAGTAAATTTAAAGAATTCATCTCTTTTAAATTTTGAAATAAAAAAACAATATGCTATTAATTTAAACAAAGACTTTTTACAAAAGGATATAAAAAGTGATTTAGATCATTCTTATAAATTTAAACTAATTAAACCAAGATAGGATGTCGACAAATTTGTCGACGGTTATTCTAATTACGTCGACTGATATAATTTAGTTGATTAATTCGTCGACAAATAGGGGTTTGTTAAACATATTAAACATTATAGTTACCTACCTTTGTGGTAAATAAAAAACTAAAATGTTTAAAAATGATACAAACTTATTCACGACTCCCACCGTAAATTTATTTACAAAAAAAGGGCATACAATATGCCCTTCGACTCAATGTGCAAAAATTCAAAATAATTTTCGAATTTTTA
>NW_013546252.1:0-578 GCF_000760515.2 Mitosporidium daphniae
ACTTCTACAAATACACACCGTTTCTGTAGCTTATCTATAGACGCCATTCTCGTTGCTGTAAAGTGAAGTGCTAAATCACATGTAAAAAGTATAAGTCTTCCACCGGTTGGCCTTGTTGCCGTTTTAGATAAAACCTGTGAACTGTGAACCATGCTTGTTTGCAACTTGATCTCGGTCGCTGGGGTGAACCCTATCGTTTTTCAAGAGTACACAGAAAGGTGGTAGGGTCATGGACTACTCTAACTTAAGGACGGGAATCTTCGACAATTCCTATGTCGGCCATGTTATTTATTTTTTATTTTTTATTAAATTTAATTTTTAAAAATAATTATTGACTTATCAACCAAATGTTCAGATTGAAAATTAACCCTTAACGAAATATTAATTATTTTTTATCAGAAAATAGGGAAATAGGGCGGGTTGCCGTTGCCATCTAGGAGCCAAAATCATAATCCATTGCTTTTTTGTATCCACTATTTCGGAATGATCATTACCATAATTTTCGATGTTTCACCAATAAATGTTCGAAAAACAAAACCTTTTGACCTTTTTTCTTTCTTATTGCGAACCCATCCCCA
>NW_013546251.1:0-577 GCF_000760515.2 Mitosporidium daphniae
TCAGTCCTATTCACAAGGGTTCTTTATGGTGGGTGCAGGTACAGCCTCCAGTCCAAGCCCTAATGCTGCCGCACCTATCAATACAGTGGGCATAACCAATAACGGTAATTTTACTCAAAACAGCAGTAGTACATTTAATGGTACGATTAATGCAAACCAAGACATTAAAGTAACAACAAATGCAGAAAAAATTACCGCCACCCGCCGAAGGGTTGAAATTTGGGTGCTGGAAGATAAGTAAAAAATTTAACAAATAATGAAAAAAATAAGTCAAATGAAAATGAAGTGGATTATATTGGTTTTAATGATAATTTTATTTTATTGTAAATTGAATAGTCAAGTAAACGCTGGTAGTGATTTTACTATCTGCAAATGCGATGGTACTACACGATTGAATGGCAAATTTACTGGAGATCCAAATGCCTGCGTTGGTGGGCTTAAATATAAATGGGTTGCTACTCCCATAGATAGTGTTCTCTTAAAAAATGACACTTTACTTTCTCCGAATATATGTCCAAAAGAAAAGACAAAATATAAATTAACCATAGATGGGAATAATGATGAAGTAGAGGAAACT
>NW_013546250.1:0-576 GCF_000760515.2 Mitosporidium daphniae
GCTTACGGCCATTGTACTTTTTGCGATTGGTGCTATTATATTTTCGATCTTAAAAATTGACCAGAATCAAGAGATTATGAACTCAGGCTCCGTTTCTCCCTCTTTAGATCGCGCAGATTCATCAGATAAAATTGCAGACCTTAAACCTTTAGATGCCAACCAGCAGCAGGGATCGAAAGCAGTTGAAATTATCAGCGTCACATATGGTGTGCCGTTAGATGGTGCTGCGTTAAATGTTGTAGTTTTAAATGGGATTTTCTCCATTCTTCTTCTTTTGACATCCATTGTTATATATTACCTCTTTATTGTGTTATCGAAAATCGTCATCTTTTGCGTGCAATCTTCTTACAATTTAATTTCATGTTCCTGTTGTGCAGCGAAACAGCTAAAGCGATCATCCTCAGGTTTTATATCTTGAAATTATTGATTCCCCGAATTTGCGATCATGACAGGTATCACATGGCAAACAGTGGATTGTTTGATCAATAAATCACTTTTTCAATGAGGTAACTGTTAAATAAACAAAACAAGAGCTTTATATTCGATCGACGAATCGTATTTAAACGATCGAAAGCA
>NW_013546249.1:0-576 GCF_000760515.2 Mitosporidium daphniae
TTGAAAAACAGCAAAGGGTATAGCCTTCCCACTTTTGCCATTTTTGGGCAAATCAGGACTTGATCTAAAAACACTTGATTCTGGCTCAAAAATGCATGAGATTGACGAAAATCACATCCATTTTGATACCAGATTGGTTTTTCTTTGCATTATGACTATTTTGATGGACATGGTGAAATTCACTGATCTAATTCTGTTCATAACACAAAAACCAATTGGCCTACGCCCAATCGGACCCGATATTTGAAATCCTCGTTGAATTTCAATCAAAATGGCTTAATTATGTCCAATTCTGAGACGTGTCCCAATTTCGTGATTTTTGAAAAACAGCAAAGGGTATAGCCTTCCCACTTTTGCCATTTTTGGGCAAATCAGGACTTGATCTAAAAACACTTGATTCTGGCTCAAAAATGCATGAGATTGACGAAAATCACATCCATTTTGATACCAGATTGGTTTTTCTTTGCATTATGACTATTTTGATGGACATGGTGAAATTCACTGATCTAATTCTGTTCATAACACAAAAACCAATTGGCCTACGCCCAATCGGACCCGATATTTGAAATCCTCGTT
>NW_013546248.1:0-574 GCF_000760515.2 Mitosporidium daphniae
TTTTATTCATAACTCTAAAACCGATTAAGTTTCGCCAAATCTGACCAGATATTCAAAATCCTCGTTGAATTTCGATCAAAATGGGTTAGTTTTGTTCAATTCTGAGACATGTCCCATTTTCTGAGATTTTGAAAAACAGCAAAGGGTATAGCCTTCCTACTTTTGCGATTTTGGCTGAAATCCTAACATGAGCCAAAAACACTTGATTCCTACTAAAAATTAAACGAGGATTAAGAAAATGAGGTTCTTTTTTTAAAGAGACTTGTAGTCTCGATGGTAGGGCGTTAGAAATGGAAATCGTCAAATTAGTTGTTCCCATCATTTTATTCATAACTCTAAAACCGATTAAGTTTCGCCAAATCTGACCAGATATTCAAAATCCTCGTTGAATTTCGATCAAAATGGGTTAGTTTTGTTCAATTCTGAGACATGTCCCATTTTCTGAGATTTTGAAAAACAGCAAAGGGTATAGCCTTCCTACTTTTGCGATTTTGGCTGAAATCCTAACATGAGCCAAAAACACTTGATTCCTACTAAAAATTAAACGAGGATTAAGAAAATGAGGTTCTTTTTT
>NW_013546247.1:0-569 GCF_000760515.2 Mitosporidium daphniae
CAAGGGTCCCTTTCAAAATTTTGTCTGTTTGCTTGTGGATCGCAGCAAGTTCCCTCGCGATTTTCATCGAATAAAATTCTGATGTGATATGCTCCAGGGTGAGTGTAAAATAATCTTCTAGAAATGTCTCTATGCGCCCATTTGCAAATTCAAGCAGGACCTTGGGGCAATTTCCAACCTCAGATAGCAAAGACATCCAAAATGTTTCCAATCTTTGTCTGCAAGAGCACAGTGAATTTCCGGTTCCAAATAGCCTGACCAAAATCGATATTGGCGGCATTTTGGCACGATTTTCAACTTTAAGAACAATATTCGACATACCTCCAGAACACTTGGATATCAATAATGAGGAGCGTGAGTATGGGATTTCATTCCAAATGCCCAGTTCATCGGTAACAAGCCTATGAATTTCGTCTTTTAATACTGAAAAGTCTGCAGCCTCCGGATAAGTAATCATCCGGTTAACAAATTTTACTTTGTTACAGTTAGAACGGAGATCTCGAATAATATCATACTGAACTCTGGACTCTTGTACTTCATCTTCGAGTTGATCTCCTTTGTCAAGTTGC
>NW_013546246.1:0-569 GCF_000760515.2 Mitosporidium daphniae
ACAAATAAAATGAAATTCCAGTATGGAGAAATACACTATGTGATTTATTACTGTTTAGAGAAAATGATAAGAAATTTCCAAACCCTTATTCATTTAGTATGAGAAATTCTTGGTCTGATTTTATTTTTCCTATTTTATTTTTACCTTGTTTAATATGTTTAATTTATCTTAAAAAATTCAAAAAATGAAAATTTAATTTTATTTGTTCTTCCGTTTGTGTCATCTCAAGTTTTATCACAAGTTGAAGTTAAGAATGTTATTCCATTAGAATACAATGAGTTAAAAGATGTAAATTTTAAAATCTACAAACCTGCTCCCCAAATAAAACAAGCATTAGTGTTGCACGAACAGTACTTGTTCTTAATAAAAAAAAATGAATAAAAATGAATAAAAATGAAATCAAAATAATTATAGAAATGGATACAAGAACCGCTGTACTAATGCTAGTGTGCAGAAGGATAAACTTTAAAAGAGAAAATATATGGAAGAGAATCAAAAAAAAAATATAGTAGTTACAATTTTTATTATGGTTGTTGTTATAATATTATCACGTCAATGTTTAAGATACG
>NW_013546245.1:0-31284 GCF_000760515.2 Mitosporidium daphniae
GCACAACTTTAAATATAGAGTGGATTTTTTGGTGTTTTTGCGAATTGGCAATATTTTCTCTAGCTGGGTTTGAGTTATGAGGGCAACACTTTTTACAATGTTGAATGAGAATCCGATGGCCACTTTCTATGGATTCAGTGGAAGCCGAAGAGGGAAGAGTAGGTTTTGATGCATTTTTTGTGAATACGGAATATATTTGAAAAAACCGGTTGCCATGTTGATTGTTGGATGCCATTCCTTCCCAACTGCTTCTTCGAAATCTGATTACTGGTTCCATACACATGGTGGTACCATTCGGTGTAGTCCGAGTCGATGAGCAGGAAATGGTGGGCAATGGCTCCCTCCATACATCAGGTTCCAAAGCATCAAGCGGCCTTGCGGACACCTTAATTGAAGCTGACTGTGCTTTCTTGTCATCAAAATCGCAAATATTCTCAACTTGAGCTGGAAAGCTTATTGGGGACGTTGGAAATTCAAACTCAGATGGTGGTGTAACAATTGGATTTTTGGCTTCCTCCGTATTTTTCGTCTCATTGACAGCATGGTGGCTATCAAAGTAAGGCAGATTTGCTTTATCAAGTTTTGGGTTCGAATAAATAGGAATAGTTGTACAGTCTTTAGAAAAATCTTGAAGGAAGACTTTAGGTTTGGGATATAGGTTATTGAAGGAGGAGCGGGATGGCGAAGGTGACGAAGGAAGTGAGATGGATTGAGACTTTTTCGGGGCATGCAGTTGAGAGCCCTGCCGTGGCTTTGTCGGGTTTTTTGTTCGTTTCTTGCAGGTATTGCCATTAAGTATCGGGGAAATCAACATGGGAGAGGCTGAAGGGAGACAGGCCGGAGGCTTTGCCATATATATATTGCGATGATGGTCCTTCTTATCAGGCTTTTTATAGGAAGAATTTTGAATGTAAATAGTGGGTTTGAAATTATCAAAGTTAAATTTAGATTGACAGCTAGAAACAAACCTGAAAGAAGAAGCTTCACAGAACGTTGGCCATCTTTTAAAAACGAAACTCCGACATTGCAATACAAGATTAATTAGATGTTTGCATATTATTTTGAGGCAAGAAACCAAATGGCAGAAAACATAAATAAGCTTTACATACACTAGCTCGAGGGGCAAAATTCGCCAAATGATCGTCTTGACTGGCCTGGAAATGCCAGCAAAATAATTTAAATTCGGGTTAATTTTGGAGAAAGCCTAAAATAAACCGATGGCAAACTTACATAATCCGAAATGATAATAAATAGTATAGAAATTCCGATAAATATAGCAGGAGCTATGAACACAGATATCACTGCATCGTTGAGTATCACCTCTGAGAACAACGGATTGATGGCAAGCAACTCAAAGAAAAGCACAAATGTACAGAAAAGTGTAAAAAAAACAGGGGTGCTGGCGCTTTGGTTAGAATGGTGTCTGCTGCTGTGAGAGTAGCCTTTGTTGGAAAGTGGAATCGTCGAGTGCGTTGGTACGATTGGCGGCATATTAAATCTCAACATAAATAATTAGCCAAACGGTAATCTAAATAAATGAATAATTAAAATCACAAAGTTTATTTGCATTTGATTTTTACCCTGAAACGCAATCGTGTACTTTAAACGCAATTTATTTCAGACAACAAGGAAATTGAAACGGCAATTTATTGAAAAATATTCCTCAAATCTGCTTCTGAATAATAAATATCGGTAACGGGACATTTCGCTTCCCGCCTCAAATATTGTAAGATGCATATATGGCAAAATACATATCCAGATGGAAGGGCCGTTGGGTTTGTACAGGGAGATTGTTTACAAAGCGCACATGTTCCTCTTAATGGAATTTCTACACCACGGTGTGGGGAAACAATGCATGGGGGCTCCTTTTCATCCAGGATAAAGTCAAACTGGCAGTTCTCTTCTAACATAACTTTGGCTTTTGCATGTCCATTTTCTCCCCACCACTGCCCAATTCTTATTAAAAATAATGCCACAGGAAATATAGACACCAAGCTTTCAAGTGAAAGTATTTTCATCGGCGATTGATCTGTAATTTCTCTTCTCCTCAAAGTGACATCATGCACATAGAGCCAAGGATAGTAAAACGCAGTCAATTTTACCAAATAGGCCAAGGAAAAAGATACCTTTATGGCATCGAAAAAAGCAAGACCCAACATAAGGCCCTTTTGCCTTGTGTTGATGATTTTGGATCGCACATAACTATAGGTAGGTCCCCACAGAACGCTTAGGACAATGGCCCTTTTATTTCCAGCTCTATGTATCTGGTAAAAATACTCTGAAAACGAAGCTTTATAATGCCTTGCAAAGTAAAGCTCGGTGAGGGAAGATAGAATCCACCAAATTCCTTTCGAATGGTGAGGAAATATGCCAAGTTTCTAAGGATAATCAATTTAGAGCTACTTCAAAGTACTGGCAGAATACGGGACCCATCAGCTCGGTCATTTTATCGCAAGCCAGGACTTCCAAGAAAGAAGGCGAACATTGCAGCAAATCATTCGAAGCCATTTGGTAAAATTTTACTTTCAATGAATGTCCTTCAAATTAATAAATTGATCTTTGCCACTCATTCTCACCTCCCTTGTAATATTATTAAGTTCAATACGCCGCGTAAAGTCTTTTTTTCTCTAAATCCGCTTTCGAAGTATACATTGCAATCCTATTCAACAGAATCCAAATTGGCCAGTGGCAACCAGTCCAATCCCGACTGTCTTTCTAGTTTGTCCCCCCTTACTGAACAGAGTCCATTAGCAAAGATAATTCCACAACTATTCAAAATCAAGCTCTCTGCTATGGTTTTATGTACCACACTGACAGGCTTTGTCATTGTTCCTGGAATTGATCTCTACTGTTGGACTACGATAAAATTACTGGGCAACACTCTTCTTGGTACATCTTTATGCTCATTTTCCGCAAACGCGTTCAACCAATGGATCGAAGCTTCATTTGACGCGCAGATGAAAAGAACAGAATTTAGACCTCTGCCTTTGCGGAGGATTTCTCTTCCAAATGCCTTCATCGCGAGTAGCATGATGGGATTGAGTGGCGTTGCCTACTTGTATTATTTTGTTTCCGGAGTGTCATCTATAATTGCAGCCTCGACTATTATCCTTTATGCTGGAGTATATACTCCTCTGAAAAGAATGTCCATTATGAATACCTGGGTTGGCTCCATTGTTGGGGCATTTCCGCCACTGATCGGTTGGTCAGCTGGCTTACAGTCCCTCTCTTTTGTAGCTCCAACGCCTTTATTTGGATGGATCCCCATTTTTTTTCTGTTATATTGTTGGCAGTTTCCTCATTTTTTTTCACTCTCTTGGGGTTTGAGAAGAGAATATGCCCGTGCAGGATATCGTATGTGCTCTCTTCTTAATCCACGGTTAGCCACCGCTTCTTCCATGAGGCATACGTTGGTCTTATTTCCACTAACCTTTCTTTTTTACTATACAGGCCTTGCTAACATGTATTTTATATTTATTGGCTCTCTCATCAATTGTATCTTATTACTCCCCGCAATAGACTTCAAAACTAAACAAGATAGCTTTAGTGCTAGGCGCCTGTTTTTTGCGTCTCTAATTCATCTGCCGTTGTTTATGGCCGCTTTATTTGTACTAAAACCAGCGCCCTAATAAACACAAATATTTAACACAAGCACCACCAACATATGCGTTGAGAAGACCTTCAGGGCCTCGTAAACCAATATTTAGGGTTAAGATGGCAAATGAGTAAATTAATACTTCTAGCTCGCCATTCCTGATTGAAGGAATCAAATTCTTTTTGGTATATTGTGATGTAATTGGTGTAAAATTTGGACAACAAAGCTAAACGTAAGGCCGAAACAGTACCTGGATTTCCAATGCTAGCAATGTCTCTTTCTAGCGAATCAAATCGATCGTTGTTTTTTTTCCAAAACGAAGCCTGCCAGCTCCAAAGGTCGGACTCTTTTTCGGTAATAGTGCTATAGAGAGATTTTGACCTCGCCGCACTATGTATTTTCTGCAATCATAAAATATTAATTTACCCGACCACATGGCAATACTTTTCCAAGTAAAACCATCGGATGCTAAATAGAATTTTCGCACTTCACGCTTTAAATTGAATTTAATTTGTTGTCAATTGCCAAAATTTAGTTACATGAACAGAGACAAATTGGAGCAAAGGCGCCAAAGTTTTAAGGGAGCCGGCTTCACCAAGGAGGAGCATCGACGCCGACGAGAAGAGGCTTCTGTAGAAATCCGCAGAGTTAAACGGGAGGATACCCTTAGCAAAAGAAGAGGCCTTCAGCCTGCCGGGACCTGCGAGGCTGGTTCATCATCATCTGCTATTTTTGCTTCTTATTCTGATGAGGATGAGGACAAATCCCTTTTTTCTGCCAATTCACCAAAATCTTTAAAGGTAAATTGATGGTATTATTTTTAGTATGAAGCTCCAACATCAAATTTGTTTTCGGATGACCCTGTTCTTCAGCACGCTGGCGCTGTTGAATTTAGGCGCATCCTCTCAAAGGAAAGGAATCCCCCGATTGATGATGTCATATCTTGTAACATCGTTCCCCGTTTGGTTCAGCTGTTAACAGCGCCACAGGGAAAATATCCCAACGAAACTAGCCCCGAGGAGGTATTTTTTGTTATTTATGACGTTGAAATAGGCAAAGGGCCTATTTCAGAGCATTCAATTTGAGTCCGCCTGGGCGATCACAAATATTGCTTCAGGTAAATTCTTTTGTGGTTAATTTCACCTCTTTCTTTGCTAGGCACTTCATCACAAACTTGGACCTGTGTGCAGCACAATGCCATTCCCGTCTTTATCCAGCTCTTACAGACAACAGATTCCAAAGATGTTTTGGAGCAGTCTGTCTGGGCTTTGGGAAATATTGCAGGAGATACAACGGAAACAAGGAATATGGCCTTGAATTCCGGGATAATGGGCCCTCTGTTGAGTGTCATTCAAAATGCCTTGAATTCCCCTTCTTTGCTAAGAAACGCCGTTTGGACGCTTTCCAACTTGTGCAGAGGAAAGCCTGCGCCGCCCTGGGGCTCCGTAGTCGACTGCATTCCCGTTTTGGCTGGACTTTTGAGAAGCATCCAAAGCGACAATGAGGTTATCGCCGACTCCCTATGGTCCCTTTCTTACCTTTCCGATGGTCCTAACAACCACATTGATGTCGTTCTGCAATCAGGCATAATTCCACGTGTTGTAGAGCTGCTAGCATCGCCGAACTCTACTCCTGCAATTCAGACCCCTGCCCTCCGTACTCTGGGAAATATAGTCACTGGAAATGATATTCAGACGCAAGCCGTTCTGCAAGCTAATATCCTGCCAGCGCTTGTTTCATTGCTACGCTCCAATCCAAAGGCATCCCTTATAAAAGAGACTTGCTGGACTATCTCCAACATTACTGCAGGCAACCCAGACCAAATCCAGGCTGTTATATATTCTGGAATCGTCCCTCTTGTCATTGATATTCTTGAAAATGGGGAATTTAAAGCCCGAAAAGAAGCTTGCTGGGCAATTTCAAATGCTACCTCTTCAAAGTCTACGCGCCCAGATCAAGTTCGATATCTGGTCACTGAAAATTGCATTCCTCCTCTTTGCGATATCCTTTCATGCCAAGACAGCAAGATCCTTCAGGTGGCCCTCGAGGCTCTTGATGCTATTCTTGAAGTGGGGGAGCGAGACTTTCTTGCCTCTGGCGGGTCGATTGGAGATTGCCAGCCTTATGCTCTTCAAGTGGAAGAGTCTGGAGGCCTTGATCGTATATACGAACTACAGGGACATGAAAATGTCCATATTTACGAAAAGGCAAAATCGATACTGGAAAAGTATTTTTCTGAGGGGGAGGATACTCTCCTTGGAGGAAGCTAGTTATTTCGCATACGTAATCCAATTATAAAGAATATTAACGGGTACATCCGTGGACTACTGAAAATTAAAATTGTGGATATGTTTGAACGGGCTGGGTCGGAGGTAAAGAAAACAGGCTGACCGGATCCCGTTGTGTGGTTCGATGTATCTGAATACTGTTTATTGACAGACCAAATAATATATAAATTTATAGACGGCGACCACGGCGAGATCCTTTTCTGCGAGTGCTGTCAGTGGGGATAGGAGTAACGTCCTCTAAAGATAAGAAGCTTGGCGATGATTACCGATGCGGCCAATTTTCATTCCAGAGCGAGCAAGAGCACGAAGGGCTGACTGAGCGCCAGGTCCTGGAGTCTTTTGTCCAGTTCCTCCTGTAGCGCGGAGCTTGATATGAAGTGCGGTTATTCCGAGCTCTTTGCATTTGGCAGCAACATCTTGTGCAGCAAGCATAGCTGCATATGGTGACGATTCATCACGATCGGCTTTCACCTTCATGCCTCCAGTTACGCGAATGATTGTCTCACGACCACTGAGATCAGTGACATGGACAAATGTATCGTTGAAGGAAGCAAAAATATGAGCAACGCCGAAGACGAGTTCACCTTCACGAACCTGTGGGCCGAGAGAAACTGTCTCTTCAGGTTTTGTTTTCTTAACACCTTTCTACAGAATGGTTAGCTCGGGTCAAACAATGGATTAAAACAGAGAAAGGGACGGAGTAAACACTTACCACTGCCATTATACGGACAAGTAAAATTAAATCTTTAAAAATTCGAACTTTACACGATATTTTTAATATTCAAATTAGATCATCGAAATTGGATACGATTGATCAAATAGATACCAAATTCCCAATTGCAAAAGCCAGCGACATGCATGTGCAAAGGCGATTGATATGCATACTTTAAGTCTTGCCTGTCTAATTCTGGAATGGTAGGTTGCATGGCCACTGCTTGTCATTGCATATATGGCTTCAATGTTTGAAAAGATGACAAACACATTGACTAGCTTTATCACACCCATTGAATAGTAGTTCCATATGACCATGAGAATGACGATTATTTTACCAAAACTGCTAATGATCAGCGCTTCTCTGATTTTGTCGCTCGAAATTCGGGAGCCTTCTTTTGAAAAAATCGTCAAAAGCAGCGTGATAACGATGGAATATACCAAAAACTCGAAAAATGCGCACAAAAAAAGAAATGGGACGTTTTTTACAAATAGATAAGTGTACGAAAAACTTGAAGATAAGGGTGGCCGTGGCAACGGATGGTTTGTCTCCTGTTGGTACCATTTAATATCTACACACATGAGGCAATAAAAGATACAAATTTCAATCAAAAACATCAAGGTGGCAAGCCGCAGTAAAATGTTTTTCGTGTAAAATGCCTTGTTTGCAGTGACGTGACATTGGCTTTTATTTAGAAGCAAATGTCTATACACTTGGTGCTTGTGCAAAAGCATATCTAGAAAAAGAATGATCGGCTCATATTCGATATATTTATCCGAAACCGATCCGCAAAATGTCTACGGGTAAAATAAAGCAGCATTGGGATACACATTGGCACAGGGAAATATTTCCGTGCGAATATTCTAAAAATAAGCTTTGGACTTGGGAGCCACATTCGACACATGAAAATGGCATGGGCCAATTTATCAGGAAATTTAAAATTTATTCTCATGGACGAGCCCAAATTGATGCCGAAAAAGCTATTTGGCGGAGCTCTCCAAGTTGCTCTTCCCTCTGGCTTTATCGATGCAAGCCAGTTTAGACAGATACCCGACCACCAGGAGGTATATCTTTCACAGGATTCCGAAACGTCGATTATTGTTGAATTATTGGATCCGCTTGTCGAGCAAAAGAATGCCATGCATGTGCTTGACAGCCACTTCCAGATACTTGCAGAGGATAATTCATGCTCTTTTTCATTGATTCTCCAAAAAGACCTTGAATTGAACATTTTGCTTGGGGTCCAGGCTGTCCCAAAGTTTGGAAAAAAGACCGATTTCATCCTGGTGCTTCTTTCGGTTCGGTCGCTTGAGGCCCCATATAACACTGACATCGTTACTTCGATGAATGTAAATATTTTATCGGATCCCCTTTTTTCAACAACATTACCCTCGTCAATTGGCGCATTGGCAGAATTAAATTCAAACTCAGCTTTGCAAAGCTTGACAGCACAAACACCTTTTAAGCGGATTTCAGAGAATGCCTTCAGCACCTTTTCACGCATTTGCCAATCTATAGAGGTGCTTGATTATTCATTGTTTCAAACACAATAACCCTAACGCAAAATAAAGTTCGGACTCCCGTCCCAAATAAAATACCAAGAATTTTGTTTCAGCCAATCTTGACGCGTGTCACTTTTCAATTTATTTTGAGCCTTCGATACCATCCTCAAATTGAATCTCTTGTGCCTTTTTTAGGGAATGTCCCTAAAAGCCTTCTATTTGGAGCGTAAACTTGTTTTATTCTACAATATTTAGATATTGAAAAGACTTTGTTTCCATCGCCCACCGATGGTTGCAATTCATGGAGGATTTTGGTGGCAGATAAGTTGGCCACGAATTTCCTAAACTCAATGTTCCGCCTGTCCAATCTGGTCGAAAAAAGGATATCTTGTACGAAAAATAAATTCCCATAAGTTTGTTAGTGATAGAGAAGCTTGAGTTGAAACGAAGGTCCTTCCCCCAAATGGCGGCAATCTACTTGCTTTCTAATTTATCCAGCTCGATCGAAAAGCTCTGCTCAGATATCAGCGATGGCCAATATGGGACATATTACATATACATACTATCCAAACTTGAAGACAAAGAGGTGCAGAAATTGGCAGCCGCTGTAAAGACGAACGGTTCCTCCATTAAGGTATTTATGGAAAATCTTTGTAGTATAAAATTCATGGGGACCAATGGCTTCTACTTACAGGACTTTGACAAGGAGATTTTGGGCAAGATATATGCTCAACTCTATCCCGATAAGCTTTTAGAGCACGTGGGAGAGCAGCTCGCCGCTGTCGTAAAGGAATTCTTTCCGTAAGCACCTCTGCTTACTGCTAGGAAATTGTCCAAAAAAAACCGTCCCCAAATTCGATATAAAACCTCGCCCTATAGGAGGGCCGAAATTGTCGCAAGGTCATGCTTTGCATCTTTGAACAAAGAAAAATTGGCACCAGAGTCGCCTACAAGCTCCTCATGTAGCCTGAAATACATCTTGATTGTCGATCGGTCATTCGACCTTATCTCGCCGCTGCTGCATGAATTTACTTATGAAGCAATGTTACGGGAGATTGAATCTTCTTGTGATTCCGAATATTGTAGTGAAATCAAGAAAGAGCTACACTTGCTTGATAATACAAATCTCAAGGAGGAGCAATTGGGATTTTGGTCTCTGCTCCGGGATGTCCACCTTGCAGATTGTGTATCAACGCTTCTAAAATATTCCGAATCATTTGTCGCTTCGAATTCTGCAGCAGGATTTTCCAAGGAAACAACTAAAGATCCATCAAAGCTGGTATCAATTAGCCAAATGAAGGCAACAATAGCTTCAATTCCCGAATTGCAAGAATTTAAAAAATACGTAAGGTTCTCGATACAAATTGACGCCTGTAGTTTTCGATCCATCTTCAGCTGCTGCAATACTGCATTGATACCTTCAATCGGAAAAACCTTGATGCCGTGGCAACGGCAGAACAAAACCTTGCTTGTGAGTATTTTACGAGCGAATCTAAGCCTGCTGAGGATCCTTTGAATGCAATTAGTTCTTTGCTGGCCGACAAGGATATTTCGGCAGAGAACAAGGCCAGATTGCTGATACTGTATCTTGCAATTGTTCCAGAAATGTCCCAGCTCTCAAAGTCAGAGTTGATGACTCTTTGTAAATATTCGGATATTTCCGACGTTTGCTCAATTAATGGGTTTTATTCGGCCTTTAATGTTCGAACGTCTCAGGGACCTGAAAGATTGTCAATGGTACTTCCAAACATCAAAAAAAAGCATAAAATCAAGCTCGGATCTTTGTTCAAGGGCACATTTTTTTCCAAGGGCGGTGGTAGCACAGAAAAGTTTGATACCGAAAATAAGGCTACTTATGAGCTATCCAGATTTGTGCACCCAATTGAGGCATTGTGCAAGGTATGGGTCCATGTTTTCAGCATCATTTCTAGTCGACTTTAAGAGGCATTTTTGATAAGGCACGAGATGTTCTCGTTGAATCTGCTCTGATGGAAGAGACCAGTCAAAGTCTCGTCACCACGCCCGGTGCTGCAAACATGGCATCCGGAAAAAATGTATATGCGACATCTAACTCTGTTCGGCACAGACAAGAGTGGAAAAACGCTGCCATAGCTGTTGATTCATCAATAGAAGCGGGACAGGCTGCATTTGAGCCAAAGGCCTTAATATTTATTGTTGGCGGGATGACCAGCTCCGAGGTCAGGGTTTCTTTTGAAAGAAGCAAAGGCCATATTTTACTTGGATCCGATTTCTTTATCACGCCAACAGACTTTTTGGCATCTTTGGCAGAAAGTGGCAAGCTATGCAAGGGATAAGCAAAGATAAGCAAAGATAAGCAAAGATAAGCAAATAAACGCCATTTAAGGCATCTTGGGATTGGGGTTTTCAACTTATTTGCAACTTTTTTATTCTGTTATTAAGCAGATTCAAGGACCGGCTGCTTATTATCTACTGAAAAAGGATTGCCAGAAATGGGCGACTAGCTAATTTGAGGGCTCCTCCATTGATCAGTTTTTGTTGTAAGCCTTTTTTCTGATAAGAGTCAATTTGGCTCTCGCTTGGGAAAGCTTGGATTCGAGCCCCATTATTTCGATTTGTTGGTTCCGTTCCGCAATGGTCAACTGATGGGAATTTGATGCCTCCAAGTCTTCAGGATTTCTGGAAGTTGCTTCTTCGGACATGGTAAATTGCTGCATATACGCCTTTTTTGCCACAGACGCCAAAGAAGATGTCGTGGAGGCAACTTGCTTTGAAGCATTTTCAAGGCCCAGCTGGTTTGGAGAAAATAAATTGGTGGCCTTTACCCTTGCTGCTGTTACTAGTTGAATGGTCCCAGCTGCAACTTCTTTTGCACCAACTAGGACGCTTTCAACTTGGCCCTCAAACCCATTTGAAGAAGAGTATGATTTGGATGCCTCGCCTAAAAACGCCATTGAAGAGACAACTGTCCTTGCGGCAGAAATAAGCCCCTCCGTCCATTTTGAGTCTTTCAAATAGTATTTTGCGTTTACGCTTTTTCCTCCGCTGTTTACAATTTCCTCTTGACAAAGGGTGGCATATTTCATCAGCAATGTCAATGCATCGGTGACTCCAAGCGTTGAATCAATCACAACGGATTTTTGCTCTTTCTTCAGCTGTGCTGCAATGGCATCTATTTGAGAAGCTGCCTCTGATAATTCCCGAAAAAGATCGTTTGAGAATACCTCCCTATTTTCATCTTGAAGGAGAGAAATAGAGTCTTTTGTTTGCGTCAAAAAGGATTTTAATTTGGCAAGAATCTCTTCACAAGAGTTCACATCAAATGTTTTCGAGCTTTCTAGAAGGGTTCTAATATGTCGGTAAAAAAGTATTCCCGTTTCCGCAATATGCG
The DNA here is from genome assembly GCF_000760515.2 of Mitosporidium daphniae. NCBI lineage: Eukaryota > Fungi > Microsporidia > Mitosporidium > Mitosporidium daphniae. The sequence continues at coordinate 11,468 of NW_013546245.1, forward strand.
ACTCATGCTGACTTGTTTCTTCAAACGCATCAAAGAGCTGCTTTAAAAAAAAGATAATGTTTTCAATAGTCAAAGAAAATGACTGGAATTCAGAGCTTATACTGCAAATATTGAGACCTTTGTGATCGCTTGTTTTGTCGGTGAGTAGCAAGATATCATTTAGTGCATTAGGAACCACGGTATTGATGTTTTCCAGTGCCTTTTCAATCAGCGAATATCCGAAAGCCCAATTGACATCTGAATTTAAGGGTTGGACGGAGTTTTCATGGGCTTTCGCCAATGAAGATTCTAGTAGCAAAAAAAAGGAGCTTCGAGTCTCCAATTCTCTCTAAGACGTTATTCAACGCCATTTAGGCTTACCGACTGCGCTGCTGTATAGGCATCTTTCCATCTCTGCATTTTAGAATTAAAAGAAGCCTCCAGGTTTCTTAATTGAACTTTGTGGTCTTCTGAAGAAATGGCGGAGCCATCTGCCATTGATAGCTGCTCGTGCAGGGACTTGATTTCGCTTTCCAGCAAACCAATCCTCTCCATTTGGTCCTATAGGATTTCACAAACAGGCAGAGCGTACCTTGACTTTTTTTTGCAATTTTATGAGCATGGGTTCATATTCCAGTAAGGAATCAACTTGTTTCGAGAGTTCCGAGGCCTTGTTCTTTGCTTTGTTCAGTTCTTCTTGGAGCTCTTGATATAGCCCTATCAGGGTATTGTATTTCTCCAAGAGCTCGTGATATTTGGCCTTCCAATCAACGCCTATGGGTGAGAAAATAAAACGGAGGTTTACTATCACTGCCAAATTGAAGCTTCTGCAGTTCGTTTTCTAAGGATTCAATTTGCTAGCAATAAGTACGACCATAAATTACCTGTTGCTGGTAAATAGATTGCTGTCGAGAATATTCAAGCTGATCTGGGAATTGGTCGGCAAAGCTTCCGGATGAAGATGATTTTCCCATCTTCAGGATGTCGTTAAACTTTGTTTCCTTTGAAACTTCGGATGAAGAAGACAAAGAAGCCCTTTTAGAGGACATATTTTCAATGAAAAACGGAGCTTTCTAAATTTAGTCGGAAAACTGCATACATCCGGTAAGCTGGGGACAACTATTATGGAGGTCAAGTATTTCAGCGTATTACAATCAGAATAGAAAGTCTTCAACTTCCAAAATAGCTCAATGTATCTATCCTTTAGGGGAACAAGAACCTGGACATCCTCAACGACTGCTAAGTGGGATCAAACATACCATACCTGTGAACATGGCCTCCAAGATTTTGGTAGCAAATTTGTAGATGCCATCCGACTCTTCGACTAAAGGAATCAGAGCACCTTGAAGGCATGTTTGATCTCTCGATCCTCTGAAGGCAGATCCGATTAGATGCTGCAGCCGTAAAATATGGGATAAAAGATCCAATAGATCCCAGATCACTCCATAACTAAAAAAAGTTTGGTAAAAATACCTATGGTTAATGCTGTCGTCTCCTTTTCTTGAGATATACTCTTTAAAATCAAATTTCCCATTGAACTCTGGATAGATTTTGTGGAAGGCCAGCTTTGCCTTTAAGTATACAACGTAAGGCTGAATCAGGGACAAATAACCTAAGATTTGTAATTCAAGTAGGTACCGTAGACACTATTGGAATATTGGCTTTGTCGACACAATGAATCTAGATACTCAACCTCGTTTAAAGATTCCGACAAAACAATATGCGGGCCATCTAAAAGCATCTTATGTATCACAACCAAGGCTTTAAAGCACATCAGTCCGTTTGATAAAATTGGCTGTCCCTTTAACCCATCCCAGACTGGCTTACATGTGGCATGGTCCCAGGTGTACAGAATGCACCCTAATGGAGATAACGAACCAAATGGCGTACATCGAACATGCTTCTGCTTGGGAGCGACCTCTTCATCGTTGGTAGACTTTTTTAAATGTTCATATAATTCAGCTTCTTTTTTTTCCCTATAAGAGGACATTGTCATTTCGTAAAGCTCAAAAATATATTTGGGAACAATCCATAATATATCAAGATTCTACTTTTGGAACCAATTTAATTCGTCGATTTTTGGACCATTAAAACTTTGTTTAATTAAATTTGCAAACTTGGCATGTAAAATTTAGCGCAGCAGTAGGGTTATCATCCAATTTGAACGAAGCGCTACATCAACTGGCAAGGAATTGAATTTTAATTTATAAATGGAAACTCTGAATGAAAATCATGTTATCGTCATCGGTCCTGCTGTTTGCCATTGATCCAAATGGGCATGCTTTGCATCTTTGGCTTTAATTTTAAATATTCCCAAATTTAATTTTACAAAGTTTATTTGGAGACAGAAGCAGAGCGATCCGTTGTGAAATCTATTTATGAACACATTAAAAGAGATCTAATATCAATAAATTTGATCAAGTAAAATCAATATATACCAAAGTTCTGGTGTATTTGGCCTATAGTGGGTTTGACTAGCCTTACTGCGGTGTGATGCGTTCAAAATTGCAAGGATAACTTTATTTTAAGACGCCAGTTTTTAAAGTTAGAATGGGCGCCATACGAACTTCAATTGGCTTTTAAAACAATTGCAAGTATCCCAGTTGTTTAAGTTTCATTTATCAAGTTAGGGCTCTATCGGTGCGGCTCGCGCTCTTTTCAAGCAGAAAAGCGATGCAATCACAATGATTATTGCATCGACACTTTGGTGCGCTAATTTTAGGAATACTAATTCCCACTTTGTGGATTTTAAATTCACAATTACTTAATTTGCGGCGCATAATAAGCTTGACCCCAAATAGGACGACCTGATAATTAAATTTTCAGAGTTTACTTGATGATATCGGTAATTTTCGAGTTTAGTGCTCTCAGTTGATGAAAAATTTACGGTCCAAAGCGGTATAAAATGCAAGCAATTTTTCGGGAAGCTGTACATTTCAATGAGCATTCAAAAAATTGTATTTCCGATAGTTTTTATTGGCGGTTTTCTCTTTCCTCAATCACGCTGCTGAGGATCCATACATTGTGTTAATAACGAAATTAAGTATTTTAATTGGGATACTAGAAGCGCTAAAGAATTCAGAAGACAATATGAATCCCGTGGAACTGCTAACATGTGGCTGGTAATGGGACTAATCGAGAAAGCAGCAAAGAAACACTGAAATTGAACTTGAAGCGAATTCCAGCGCTATTCATTAACTTTTTTTAAACTCTTTAATGGATTAGATAAGCGAATATTATCAGAGCTGGACAAGACATTTACAATATCCATTTTACCGCTAATAAATAGATATCGCGGTCTAGCTTCAACAGCATGATATAATAAAAACTTTGGATATTTTCCGAGGTTCCCTAGTCGCTTAACCTTTTCCCTGAACATTAATCGCTGTATAATGGAATCAAAATATAAATCCATTGCGAAATCACGCCCTCCATCCGGCTACATAGATGTCCTTTTTCTTGTTAAACGCTTTTTGTGATATTTTTACCCACAGTAAAGCGTGTGGCTGATAGCATAAGAGCGAATCAATCACCTTCAGAAGTATTTCTTGAGATTTATGTTTGTACCCCTTTTTAGCTATCCTATGCGCCTTTTTCGGCAAAGACTACTTTTTTGAACTCTCTTTAATTTAGCACCATGATACAGAAACCAATAGTGTGCTCAACATGCCCCCTAATCCAATGGGACACCTTATGTATCAGTATTTGCTACACTTTAACGTAGTTTCATGCATATGATTGGCTGTTTTTATTTAGGATTATGGACAGCCATGCTAAAGTAGATAGGTTGAACTTTTATCGAGCCTTGTAAAATAAACTTTATGTACCAATAATTTCAATGTTTTATAACAAATGTCCTAGCCAATGAAATAAAGGTGTTAATTTATTTACCAAGGGTGGTAGAATATTTATTCACATGAAGTTCCGTCCTGCAGCCTTAGCCTTTTTACTTTTTGGATTTGTTGCTATTGTCTTGATCTATAACTTAAAAAGACATTTTGATCCCAGTTTTGAAGAAAATGTCCAAACATCAGAGAATATTAAGGTCGCTTCTCTTCTCGATCCTGCGGCCCTAAATTCTTCTTCCTCGTTAGTTCCTAAAAGTACTAAAGCTACTMTTTATTTGAAAAATACAACGATCGAGTACAAAGAATCGGCTTCAAAAAAATATTCCCTCATCTTGGATTTTGGGATAGCAATAATGGCCCTTTCTGCTTTGTTAGTCCATGTTCTGCGATTCAATAGATATGCCAAACCAGTCCCAATGAATCTTTCTGTTTTATTTAGGCGCTTGTTACTCATATGCTTAGCTCCAGGCTTTTTTTATGCGAATCGATATTTTAAAATCTTTAAGCGAAAAGAAACAATTATTGACAATGCCTTCCTAAAATTTATATACCCAAATTTGCGTTATAATTTTATGTCATCCGAAGAAATCAATATTTTGGCCTTTTGTATCGCAAAATATCTAGGAATTGAAGAAGAAGATTTGTATTATTATTGGACAAAACTTGAAAGAATGGAATATGAGGATGTGGTAACACCTAAACTTTCAAGGAAATACATAGTTATTTATCCCACAACCAGGGACACATTTCCCGAAATGTTACCCGCTTCTAGGTTTTTTAAATTAGATTCCAGGAAAGAAAGGAGCGATGAAGACCAACACTTACAACGCTACACGGTTCTGGAAGCTTCTACATTCAATAATGACGAGTATCTTAAAGAGTTTGAAAAGGATAGATCGCTAGAAGATTCTCAAAGCTATCAATTTCATTTGATCGCAATGTACCAATTCAATAAGCATGTAATCATGTTCGATTTAGTCCTTAATAATAGAATCAATAATTTTCTTTATAATAGTTCCTTTGATACAGTTAAAAGGATTGAGGAAAAGTATCTACGTACCAATAAGCTTTCTAACTCAGATATGATGAAAGAAGTCTACGATTCCCTTGAAATTGTGCAACTTCAAACCTCAAGAGCCATTATTGAAAGAATGAAAGGTAAAAAGCAGACGGATAAAATCATGGAAATATATGAAGATCCTAAATTTGTTTCTGCTAGAAACTGCTTGAAAACGGCCAAGACAGAAGGCTCTGTGAAATATAATATTCAATATATGTTCTTTTATAGCCGTTCTCATAAAAATCCGCAAAAATACATCGAGAAAAACCATTCTCAAGACCCCCTACACTCAAACCCTCTAATGAACGACGATATAGTTGATTTTGAGATAAACGTAAATTATCCTTCAGAAGAGTCGGTTACTAGACATTATCTATCTTGGGTTATAAACTTATTCGTGGAAATGGGCGTGAAATCCTCGGACTGATAGCCTTCCAAAGACTCAAATTCCAAGTTAACATGAGAATAAAATTTTGTAGTTACAGGTTTCGGTTGCGTAATCCGAATTTAAAAGGAACATTCAAACCATAATGCTTCTATTAAGGTTGGGCCAAGCCCATCTAGAATGTACTTCAACCGAATTCAGGGTTGTCAGTATAAACATTCACCGTGGTATGGCAAGCAGCATTTAATAGATTGTGTTCGATATGTTCGAAGCTTACAATAGAGCAAGCCCTAACGCTCAAGTGATTAGGGGTAATCCAAGGCATCAGGTGCGCTATATTTTTCGCCCCCAAGCTTAAAAATCTGAAATTTCGAAAATGTTGAAATAGCGATTTATTGATTTGGAACATTCGTCTGTTTTTGAGAAAAGGGATTCACAAGTGCTTTTGAATTTGGTTTCACAGAAAAATTGTATTTCTAAATCAATTTTGAGCCTTTTAATGTGTTGGGGTAGAACGATATGGGGAGATCGCCCATTTAAAACCCTACAGTCTAAATCCAAGATCAAGCAGATAATTTGCTCACGATCCGAACTGGCCTGATGTGTTATGCCATTCTCAATATTTCAGCTTTTACCACTCGTATTCCTAAGCCTTGGTCCACCATGCAATTTAGAGAGTCAAGCGAATCCTTTGGCTTTCTTCATAGGCAAAAAACTCATTGCAGAGGAAGCCTTATTTTCTTCCATTTAGTGCAGGGGCGAGAGAGGGCGTAACCAATGTGAAAGAGCATCGACAAATCTGAAATTCACCATACCCTTTTACATCCAAAGTGATAAATCTCACATAAATGTCAATTAAAACACTAGAGGTTTCGCAATTCCGAGGAGCCCCACCCAGAAGCAATATCCGTCAAACGAGAAATTGATACCAGTATTTATATCAAATAATAGCAGCCCAGCTGATTGCAGTAAATATCTGCTCAAATCATTATGAGAGCGTTTGAGAGGAATCTTGCCGCATATTTTTTTGGGACCGACTGATCACCTTTTGGATAAGCTTAGATGTCGCAGCCTTTTATTTTTTGGAAATCCAGCCGGAAGCTTTATGGACCAGCCATTTTATATTAGAGATGAAGCACCCTTGTGGTTTATTGGCTTACTTTAATATTTAAGCATATGCTTTGCTGGCCATGTAGATGTTTAAAGCCGACAGGGCAGTCTGGGAGTTAAATTTATCTGGGCCAATACGGATAAGTCAAAAGTCGGGCGGGAAAAGCTATAAGGTACCGGATCCTATCATCTCATATGTTTTCTAAAACCGGTAAGCTTATAATAGATGCAAATCTGGGGATCGATCAAGTGTGTTCTGCCTTTTAATTTGCATCGGGTATTTGTAAATTGCTTGGCAATTTTTTTCAATTCATAGCCTATTTTAGTTTTGAAATTCAAAATTAAAAGAAGGGGTTATTGATGGTGGATGTGGCTGATTTGCTGCGGACACCAACCAGGCTAGTATCACCAACTTGCTCAAAACAGCGATTTAACACCATATGGGAGATAGATGCAAGCCTGGAAGAAATCTTGCTAAAAAGCACTTCATCGTCCTCCATCAAGCGGAAAAAAACAAGAAATTTCTTCTGTGTTTCTCCCGCCAATGTGCGTGTGACATATTCGATAGATTGTACGCCAAACACCCCAGTGATAGTCGAGAAGTCTAAACGAGACTATCCATTTTTAAGCTCGCCCCTTTTTGAGAAAAGCAACGACATCAAAGAAAGGATCCTTTGCTCATCTCCAATTCGAAGATCCGATGAAAGAATATCCAAAAGGCCAACATCGAGAAGAAACCCAAATCCCATAAGGATCGGATCAAAATCGGATCTTTTTGTAGAAAATGCCAAGCATAGTAAACGAAATAGAAAAGGAGCTTCCGTTCACGAAAACATTGAGCCATCAAAAATTAAAATCAGACACAAAGACCAGGCGATTGCCCAAGTTTATCTATCCATTTCAAGCGAGTGGTGCGATGATATTTCCTCTTTTTTTCACGTCTGCCTACGTACACTACTGAAGGAAGCAAAAATCGCCTATAAAGTTGTCCCCGGCGCATCTATATCTCCTTTCAAAGCGGTTTTATATCGCGAATTAGACAAATATTCTAAAGTTGAAAGATCTTCTATTTGGATCGACCCCTCCTGTCAAAAATGCAGGGAAGGAAACGAGAGCTCATTGATGGATGCAGGAGCTTCATTTTTGTTTGTGACGTCGGAGGAATTTTGCGAGATGAGCACACCCGGACTTATGGGTGCGATTGATCGGCATGATTTGTGCGTTATTCATCGCCGAATAACTCTCGTTCTTCTCCCTAAGGACCAACAAAAGAAAAAAGCCAATTTGGTCGTGTTTCCTGATCCGAGCTACTGCAAGCATAGCGAACAAATTCAAAGAAAGATTTTAGAGATGCAGCTGACAAATATTTGTCAGATTTTGGATTGGAAATCAGGCTCCATTTCTTCATTGGGAGCAATGATCATCGAACTTGTGAGGACAGTTGCATTTGAGCCATTCCGCATAAAGTCGCTTGGAGAAGCACTAAGCAGTACCGGAAGGAAGGGGCGAGAACAAAAGGAAATCTTCAGGAAAATGCTGCTTCTTATTAATGGCGTGTCAGAGGCAGTTGCAATTGCGATAGTTGGAAGATGGGCATCCCTCGGAACTCTTATTCGTTACCTACGGGAACGAGAAAAAAATGAAGGCTTGCTAGCAGCATCTTTGGCTTTAGCAGAGATAGATGTACAAAGGCCCAAGTCAATCAAGAACATTGGAAGCACGCTTTCGCAGCGCATATTTGGTGTATTGATGGGTTTGGATCCAGAGGTAAAATTCTCGTAAATGCTCGATGTTGTAATTGACGTGTAAACTAAGTTGTAAATTTAATTTTTTTATGAAAACGGACGCCAAAAGGGCTCGGCTCTTGGCCCAGTATACACACAAGAAGCTTCTGAAGGAGGAGAAACAAACTCTTCTAGAGGGTCTGGCAAATGAACACAAAAAAAGAAAGGAACTTTTGGCAAAGTACGAGCTGCAAAAGAAAAACATTTCTTCCAGCTCTGTTTCTTCAAAACGTGCAGTTAGAGAGGCTCTTTACACTAAAGCCATCGAGGAGACACATATTGAAGACAATAGGCAAAATTGTTTCAAACAAGAATTAATATCTCACTCTTCTTTGGAGGTAGAGCGTGTTTCATCCTCTGGCGAAGATGATTGGGACGGATTTCTTGATCCTCCAAAAGAGATAGTAGAAAAAAACATCCACGATCCGCAAGATTTTACCGCGGGTAGCGCTCCTCTGACAGGGGCATCCCTTTTTAGGATCTTTAATCGTTTGCCTAAGGTTGAGGAGGACCGTTCAAGTTTGCCAATTTTGTCAGAAGAACAGTCGATTGTGGAGATGATTAGATACAATGACATCTCTTTTATTTGCGGAGAGACCGGCTCAGGAAAAACAACTCAGCTTCCACAGTTTTTATTGGAGTCCGGATTTGCTGACCCATCTTCTTCTCTTTTTCCTGGAAAGATCATTGTGACACAGCCACGTAGGGTGGCTGCAATGTCAATGGCAGCTAGAGTAGCTCATGAGCTTAATGAAGAAGGTATCGTGGGCTATCAAGTCCGCTACGACAGCACTCAAAACACAGAGGCAACACGGGTGATTTTCATGACTGATGGCATTCTGCTTCGTATCATCGCAAACGATTTCCTACTCTCTGCTTATTCGGTGATTATCCTTGATGAGGCGCATGAAAGGAGCGTAAATACAGATCTATTGCTTGGTCTGCTGACAAGGATCGTCGCCCTGAGAAGAAAAAAATTTGACCAAGTACAGGGCTCCCAGGGTACTCCTTTGAAGCTTGTCATCATGAGTGCAACGCTTCAGATGGAAGAGCCGGAGCTTGAGAACGAAAAAAAAGTAGCAGACTTGGTTCAACAGACTCCTTCGATGTCTTTATCTCCTCAATCTACTCTTTTCCGTGGATTAGCTCGACCACCGCCGTTTATTGATATTCCCTCACGCCAGTTTCCCATCCATATCCATTATTCGAAAAAAACACCGACGGATATGCTATCCGAAGCATATAGGAAAGTTCTTCAAATCCATAAGAAGCTGCCTGCAGGCGGTATTCTTGTCTTCGTTACAGGCCAGGATGAGGTATGGTCGCTCATAGACCGATTGCGTGGTAACAAAACTCGGAAAGGTGATCGCCCCACTGTTCTTCCAGAAACTATCAATGACCCTCTTTCTATGGATGACCGGGATGATCGTTCCGCAGAGCCCGAATACCACTCCATTGTTGATGCGAATAATACAGAGAACAATGACCGTCATGGCAACGAGTCTGAGGATATTAGTGAAGACGAGGAGCTTCATCCAAGGATGTTACCACCAATGCGTGTGCTACCATTCTATTCCTTGCTACCGTATGCAGAGCAGGAAAAAGTGCTTACCGCCTCTTGCTCCCTGAATGATTCTGAGCGCCTTGTAATTGTCGCTACCAATCTTGCGGAGACATCTCTCACCATTCCTGGAGTTTCTTATGTTGTTGACACAGGGCGAGTCAAGCGGCGCACATTTGATGGAAATGGCGTAGAAAGCTATTCGACGTCTTGGATTTCCAAGGCGAGCGCAAGACAACGAGCTGGTCGGGCTGGAAGAACCGGTCCAGGACACGTTTACCGACTCTATTCTAGCTCTCTTTTCGAGGACCTTTTTGATGACTTTGACACTCCAGAGATCCTTCGTATGCCAGCAGAGAGTACTTTAGTTTTCTAACGCATCGTAGATATGGTGTTGCAAATGAAAGCTATGAACATTGATAATGTGGCCCACTTTCCCTTCCCCACTGCGCCAGATCCTGTCAAATTGGAGCAAGGGGAGCGACTTTTGCTGCTGCTTGGTGCGCTCTCGACGCCTACAGCGGTGGTTACTGAGATTGGTCGAGGGATGGCACTCTTTCCGGTGCCTGTACGTCTATCAAGAATGTAAGTAATCTTGGCTCATTTCTGTAGGATTGTCGGTGCCGTTCAGCTGGGAAACTCTTTGCTGCTAAGAAGCGTCTTAGACTTGGCCTCGATTCTTTCCGTGGAAAGTCCTTTTATTGCTGGAAAATCCCGCGAGGTCCTGGCCTCATGTGAAGACGTACTAGCTATGGCCAGACCATTTTCGGACTTGTTTTTGTATTTACATCTTTTTCAAGGCTTTTCAAAGCTATCATCCCGAAACGAGCAGCGTTCATTTGTCACCCGGTGCCACCTCAATGAAAAGGTTTGTCTTCTTGACTTTTTCTAGTGTCTCAAAGAGGCTCTCAGGTTAAGATCTCAGCTGGGAACAATAATTTCTCGCTCTTTTGTCAAGGCAGATGCCCTTGAGCCGACAAGCGAACCAATTTGCCCCAAAGATGTCAACTCCATTTGGTCCCAGCTGATTTCTTTGTTTCTCTTGGCACATCCGGACTGCATTGCAAAGCGGGTCTCTTCCCCGGGCAAAATGCCCGTTTTTTTGCCTGTAGGCCTGGCAACATGCTCTACAATTAGACTGACCTCTCCCATTTCTACATGGATCTCATTTATCACAATGCCAAACGAAAAAAACGAAGCTCAAATTTGCAAGGCCAAGCCAGATACATCGTCGATATTTTCTACAGCTTCTTTTCGGAATAAGAAGCTCGGTGGGTGGTTCGTTTATGGACGGATCAGGCAGCATCTTGATACAGATAGGATGGGCGTAGGGAAGATCTCCTTATCCATACTTTCTGAAATACCGGATCCGACCTTACTTCCCGAGCATCTGCTGAAGCTATTTTCGTCAAATAAATTAACTTAATTGCCTGCTATCTTTTGAATCTAAATCTGCGGCAAATATGTGCTGTCCGGATAGCTAATATTCCCTGTGTGTTGTGGTCTCATTTGCAATCGCAGCGGCAATGTTAACGTACAAAATAGAGTCAAACGAAACACATATCGATGGACATTTTAATATAATTTGCATGCTCATGGGGCTAAGGCGATTTCCGATTATTGTAGGCCATATTTCCGGCCGTTGCAAACGAATATACGCTGTCAGGATATCCGGAAAAGGTGTTTTTGGACATGCCTTGCTCATTTGGGGACATCAAAAGAGATCCTGAGATGGAGCCCGGCTTTTCTAGGGGTTAGCTGTGCGATTCAAACTTTTTTTTGCAGATTGAGAGATGGGCGTTATTCTGGCATTCAAATAGTATTGCCAATATGAGAATGAAAACAAAACCAAGAAAATTAGCGCGCTGAGAAAGCAGTTGAGAGCGGCCGTGTCGGCTTCGCTGAGCGGCCTTGAGTGGAAAAACTGGGGATCTCGTGACTGATAGCACAGACCAAGAGCGGTGAGAAAGACTACACCAAAGGCCGAATATATACACACAATTACGGATAATACTCTGGAAATAAAGGGCCTTACCATAAACAAGGGGCCTATCTTGACAAAAAATTTATATTTTAGTTTAATTCGGTTCCCATTGGCTGGCCCGTAACTTGATAAAAGTGGGCAATAAATAAATTAAAAGAGCCCCCTGATAAATAGTCTAAATCGGTCATATAGTCCCGCCAACGTTGGCTCTGGCCTTACATCCAGATAAATGGAAGGCACGCGTATCTCTTTTCCCTCGACAAGAGATAGCTTTTTTTGGCCCTCGTAAAAGTCAATGATGTATCTGATGGGCTTTTCAGAGCATCCGCATCTGTCAACGAACCAGTCGTGTCGATCAAATGGAGGTGCGTAGCCTAGTAATTTCCAAAGCCGTGCCTTGATTGTCAGCTCTTCTGGCTTGCCGCAAAAACTGGAAAGTGAGGGTTCTTTGCAATCGTGAAGCCTTTCGTATTTTAAAACATGCTGCCAGGCCTGTTCGTTGACAATGTTGTGCATGTGTACAATGGCAAAAAGTGTCGATTTGTCCAACGAATTAACATCTTCAACCTTCAACTGACTTGAAATGCCATCTGTTTCTTTTTTTGCCATTGTTTTTCTTAACATTGCCGCTTTGAACATTTCTATCGATGGGTACAGCCAAGTTCCATCTGTTCCGGTGCGTTTTATAGAAGAAGATATTCGCATAGAGGTAGGTGAATTTCCAGAGTTTTCCTCCGATGTTCCGAGACACAGGGAGTGTGAAGAACATCCACTGGTGGCGGGACAGCTGCCAACCTCACCAATATAAGGGCAGGACAATCCGGGTTGTTCGCCAGATGTTGGCTTTACGGGACATTCTGAAGAATCCATATAATTTGAACTTGGATTCCCGAACTTTGTGCAATTGTGGGAACACTCTGAAGCTTGAGCTACACTCATCGTGAAAAAGAAAAACCAACAAGGACCAGGTGTGGGGTTTTGAATTTTATTTAAGGTTACAGGTTTAAATAACACTTCATTAAAGTTTTTTGCGCGAGGGTTCCTACCAGCGTATTCTCATCCCTGGATGAGGTCACAATTAAAAACGGTGCGTTACTCTTGATCAGCATTTGGATTGCCATTTGGATGGAAGTTTTTCCAGAAACCAAAAGGTCTTGGCTTATTGGCTTGAGCGGAGCCTCTAGCCCCTGGGCCAAGCATTGAAACGCGTCCTGGAATGAAATGAGCCCTAAAACGCTGTTTTTCACAACCATGTTTGTGAAGAGGGGAATTTCTTTTACTACTAGCAGTACTTGTGGCGCATTTTCATGTTTGAAAAATTGGCGAAAACATGTGTTAATTGATGTCTACGGTAAATAACATTTGCAGCTCGTACCAGACTATCTTTCTCAACATACGAAAATGGCTCAGGAATATTGGATTCTTCCAAAGAGCTGTTCATGCTTACTTGGATGGGATTTATAAATTGATGGTATGCCATCCAGTCATCCTTTATGAACTTTGACATATAGTTTCTGACCGAATCTGGGAGAATGATTAGAATGGTCTGCTTCGATGAAAGGTTCTTTCCAACCACCATGGCAACATGTGCAGCAGAGCCACTGCTCCCTCCACATAATAACCCTTCCTCTCTTATCAGCCTTCTTGCCATGGTAAATGAGTCTTTATCATCGACACTAACCCATTCATCGATCGAGGAATAATCCAAAGTATTTGGGATGAAATCGTATCCAATGCCTTCAATTGATGCATGTTAAGATAATACCTTCTACGAGATACATGCTTTTAGAAACTTTGGTGTGGCCTTTTTTCTTGAGTGCCAAAGAAGACCCGAAAGGATCAACAGCAATGATCTAAAAAGGAGGTTACCATAGCTCGAGCAACTACCTTGACATGAGGGGCCGCCTTTTTGATTGCCCTACCTACCCCGGATACTGTACCGCCCGTTCCTGCTCCAATGATCACGACATCGATATCTGCTCCGTTGTTTGTTGCCTGTAAGATTTCGGTTGCTGTAGTTATTTCGTGAGTTAAAGGGTTATTTATATTGCTGTACTGGTCAAGTATTACTGAATCTGGTACTTCTTTCTGCAGTTTTTTTGCCAGGCCTAATGGATAAGTCAATGTGTGTCTTAACTGATGTGACTACTAGGATGATCAAATGGAACATTGGTGGGGGTTCTTCTCACGTCAGCTCCCATTGCTTTTAAAATGTTGATCTAGGAAAAGTCATATTGGCGGCACGAATGCATACCTTTTCCATACTCATCTTTTCAGGAATGGTAATGATCACCTTATAGCCCCTTACCGCTCCAATCAAAGCTAACCCAATTCCTATGATGTTCAGAAAAATACAATATTTTAACCTGTGTTTCCTGACGTGGGCTCAATAATGGTGGACTTTCCAGGTATCAGGATCCCTCTTTTCTCTGCATCTTCAACCATTGCATAAGCTATCCTATCCTTAACAGACCCCCCTGGATTGAAGAACTCGCATTTTGCGACTATAGCGATCAGATATTTGAGTATTTACCGATGCGACAGGCCAGTCCCTCTTTTTTGGGAATATTATTTAGCTGAACAATCGGAGTATTTCCAATTGTCTTGAGGATATCAGGGTAAACGCCCCTATTTGCTAGAAAGCTTTTTTGTTGCGTTATGGTCATTAAAAATGGAATCAGTTGCGATTAATTTATTTCCTCGTTTAAGCTTTCCTTGAATGGCGACTGCACGAACGAATAAAAATTTATTAAACCTGATTGGGCCCGCTAGCTTACACATTGCGTCCCTAATTGAAAATTCTATTTAGGGTTAGGGGCCCTACGCCACGCTTTAATCTATGCTTCAGCCAATGAGTTGTTGGCCAAAAGGCATCCCAATAAAACCCATCTCCAACCGCAATTAAACAACACAGATATGATGGCAAGACAAAACACATGCTATACATTTGGATTTTCCCGCATGATCGACGTACACGCAATCGAAATCACATTGCCAGAAATACAAACCGAGCGCGATAAAAGAGATGTCGATTTTTTCTTGGTCTCTGAGGACGGTATTTTGCAAATTGAATTTGATCTCTTTAGCTCCTTGACCTTATTGATACTGTAACCTGACGGTAAACGTTGGTTTTCATTACAAGGCGAATGCCCAATAATTTGAATGGCCTTGAGGATACATTTTGATGAGAACGACTAGCATTATCAAAGTGCACACGAATACCTCAATTGCTCCTTTGACATCTGCAAGAACTTGGTCTGATATCAAGGATGGGTCTAGTCCATGTAATGGAGCGACCTCTGTAAAATAATCAAAAATATCCACAAGTGAGGGAAGGTATCCCGTTGAGGTCCGGCCATGTGTGACAGGTGCGTGAAGCATCTTCTCAGGATACAATGGATCCAACAAGGAAAGGGAGTAACTCGGCTCAAGAGCCTCTAAAAGGTAATTTTGAGAAATGTCAATATTAAAACAGGGATTAGTCGGTATTGAGCAAGATGACAGAATCAGAGGAATTGACCAAGTTGCTTTGGATGCAATAAAGCTAGCATTTCCATGGTCATCCGAAAGAGCGTCTTCGTCTTCTTGTTGCGATTGGTACCTTCTAAATAGAAGAGTGGTAATCAATTTGTTATGTTCGCCAACTAAATAATAAATAGCACATAAATACTATTTTCAAGGCCCAGACACTCTTTGACGATTTCAAAAAGCTCCGCTTGGGAAAGCAGTCCTTCGAGATACTGTAAAATCGAGATCCAGTATTTTTGCGGACGCAATGACCGCTCGGCGATGATGAAGTCAATACGGGTCTTTTGCAATTCCAAGGCCGAGCTCATCAATGTATGTTTAAAATACTCTTTAATTAAAATCACGATTAAAATTAAAATTTAATGCTTTTAGTTTAATTTTTAAATAGACATGGCCAAAAGTCACAATGCATCAAACGGTGGAGTCGTGGTACATAACAAAACTAAAAAAGAATCTCCATCATCGGCATCAAAATCGGCCACAAGTTTTATGCGTGCCTTTTGTAGAGAAACCTCCTTACCACAAGGGACTAGAAACGGCGCACATTCGCCGATAAATCACACGACTCACCAAACACAGTGGGATCATCCAGTATTGATGACAAAAGCATCTTCTCTTGTTCCGTCTTTTTGGACATTTTTATCGCCGGTAGAGCAAAATTGCGTTAAAAATTACTGGCTAGATTTGAAGCCACACGAGCGTTCCTGGTTGGTATCCGCCGAAAAAGCACATGTTTTAACGCTTTTCTCACGGCACAAAACGCTTTCTTGTGGATGTACATTTTGCCATCGTCGACGAGCAATTGTTGAAGAGGAAATAATAGCGCTTTATGATGCATATGCATTAGAGCTGGAAAGTTTCAGCACAAGCGTTGCACTCAGTAGAGGCCCCAATCGCGAATCTCAACCGACGCTCTCGGAGCTTTTTATGACTTATGAGGATGTTCTTGATGATGAATATTTAGTTTGTGAACAGGAGAGCGAAGAAAATGGCGATGTATATCCACTAGATGATGAGGATGATCAGTTCATTGAGGAATTGGATGTGGAAGATGAAAGTGATACCTTTATTACCGAAGCGAGGTCCGCCTCATCTTACAGGAACAGCCATTTTTTCCCTACAGACGGACCGTCACGAGAAATTGCTTTTCGGTCTGCACTTATGTCAATAGCAGGAGATTTGCTTCAAAATGATGGCCGTAGATTTGTTGGGCTATTTGAAAAGCTTGCTGAACGGCGGATCCGTTTCGAGAAGGGGCCAGAGAATCCGCATCGAGCCACTCAAAATAATACCATTTTTACACCCATTGATCTTCCATACCATCCACAAGATAGCGATGACATTAAGACCAAGGAGCCCTTTATATGTTCTCCTGAAATTGACAGTAATGCTACTGCGGCAGCGGTAGCAAATGCAGCGGCCTCTTCTTTCCTATGTCACCGTCACCTTCAAAATCCTCCCAAAGCACAACGGCCCGCTGTTAATGAATACGCAAGCCTTAATGGTGACGGTGATGATGATGATTCGGAATATGACACAGAGTCAGAAGAGGAAGCTGGATATTTAAATCGGTACACTCAGCGTCAACCCCATTTACGTGAAGGACCGTTTCAGGGTTCTTTTGAGGAAAACCAAATTGAAGAAGGCCGGCGGATATTTCAAGTAATCGCTGCCAAAGCCTTTGAACAGAAAGCTGTTGTTGCTTTTAAAGAAATGTCTGCAATGGCTCGCCTACGTGCACTTGCTTTAGAGGAACAAACCGAGGCTTCTGAGCGTGAAGCAAAGGCCCAGGCTCAGAGGCTAGCAAGGCAGAAGAAAAGGCAGGCTAAGAAGAAAAAAAAGAAAGGCGGAAATATCTTACCGACAAATCCTTCTGAAACAGAGACCTTTGATGACCAAAGCATGATTGAGTCTTTAGTTGAAGCTCCAATTGAAAATGTACCTGCTGATGAAAAACAAGAATTGACTAATTTTCAAACAGATACTGATTCTCGGCATAGAGATGATTCATATGGCGAATACAGAGAATCGCCTCCTCTTGAAAGGGAGAGCAAAGATTCAATACCTACAAGTGGTAGTAGCTCTTTTACGGCCAACACCGAAAAGGCAACGGCAAAGAAAACACAACTAGCATACTCGGAGCAAATTATTGGACCGGATTCTGAATGGAAAAAAAAACTCCCAAAAAAGCCTTCCTCTGGTGAAATAGATTCTAAATCATCTCTAAAGGCAAAAAAGAACCGTGACCCAAACAATGCGTCTTCCAGTAAAAATGTTACCTCCACTAAAGACACAGCCCCCAATGTACGGAACAACAGGAACACCAAAAAGGCAGAAAAAGCGCCCGACTCAGCAAACAATAGCAAACCCATCCCCAAGTCGCTCTCTTGTCCCGCAGATTTAATCTCATTTGCGAACAAAAGCCGGCCCGAAGCTATAATTAACGTCGAAGAAACACACACAAAAGATCAGAATGGATCTATATGTGGCAGAAGTTCTTTACTTTATGACGATGCCTCGATCCCTTCAGGGCATCTTGACATTGATGATATACTTGGGTGGACACCTCCTCCAATTTCCAATCCACTATTTAACAATTCGGGGCATTCACAGGTATCAATGCTGCCTTCCACAGCATCAATATCGTTTTCCAGTGCAAAATTTTTTCCACCTCCGCCAGGATTTTCTCCACTTTCATTGCCCAACGTTGGTTTAAAGAAAAACGAACCGGTTATTTTTCCTCCCTCCCATCTATAGTTTTTATTAATAAATTTATTTATTAAATCACCTCGGTGTAACATCATGATCATCCCTATTTGCTTATCTGCGATCGAATTGTTAAAAGAAAGGAAGACACAACTGAAGGGCATTGATCAGTGTTCCCCTTTTCACAGACAGCTTGGTATCACTTATGTATATGGATAAACTAGAAAGAAAACGCAACATGGAAGCCATAATACCCTTATTACCGAGTGAGATCGGAACCACGACGGATACAAGTGTTGCTATTGCAAATGATACAGAACGGCCAACTTTATGCAGACTCCATGAGAGTTTTTGTTCTTCCAAGCTTCAACCGCCAGTGCCAATGGATATGCAGATCCGCTCGGGTATGAATATTTGCTTTTATCTTTGGGCTCACTTTAATAAGCACAGTGCCAACCAAGCATATTTGAACTTTTCGTCAACATGAAAATTGCAGTTCTAAAAAATAACGTCCCGAACATGTAAACCCATTCCATCATCTACATAAATATGATGATCAGAACACCCAATCACATACGGGGTACTTGAACTGTTGGCTATTTCTTTCATTTTGTGTTTTGTTTGAACTAAATTAACACACAAACAAATGGGGTAAAGCATTCACTGCTATTTTTGGAGACACGTTAATTGGAATTAAATCACACCAATCAGGATCAACTCCAACGTTGATTGGTGAATTTTCTGCTTAGCCAAACAGCCTATACGTGCAGGAGCCATCTTGTCACAATAATGTTATAATATTGGCAGTAAATTCCGATTCCCCATAATCTGCCTTGTATTTATGATGAATCCCAAGGCATCCATTGTATCGATATTTTTTTTTACCCTCCTTCTCGCAACTTTTTATCATGCCGATGCCACAACCACACTTACAGTTGATAACAACCAAATTGACGTTGTAAAGTCATTAAAAACGACGGCCCTATTCATTGAGGCCCTATTACTTGCATATATTCTTTACAAGGCCACAAGCTTTTCTGTTGCGAAAAAATCGACAGGATTCGTTTTTATTACTGTGGCCTTTTCGGGCACGCTCTTCATGTTTTTCTCTGGCAATGCCTTATTCTTAGAATGCGCCATCTATCAAGTTCCAGTTCTTGGTTATTTACTTCTAATATATCATTGCTATGAGAGAGTACTTCTAGGCTCGTCAAGCACCTCAGTTACAATCAGGCATAATAGTGGCCCCATAATTGCCATTCAACCCGTACCATTATCTGGCAGTGCTATGGGCTTTAATTTCCCACAAACCAAAATGGGAATTGTGATATCAACCATGCTAGCTGTGGTTATTGCGGCAATTTAACATTCAATAAAGCTTTTCGTTTATTTATATCAACGGTTTCTTTTACGTATTAACCTTTTTCAAAAAAAAAAGAATCTTTTCTTTGAATCAGTGGGAGCACTTTTAACCCAAACGTAAATTGCAACGATAGGTGAAAATGGAATAAACGGAATCAAAATCGAAAGCCCATAAGATGCAAGCATGTGAGATGTAGTGAAGACCCAGAATTGGTTTAACAATACCATCAATATTAAGTTGCAGATCGAAATGATTTTGGACACGTACAGGGTTTGTGGGTAATTTGATTTTGAATCTGTGAATGCATCTGGAGCCGCTTTCGGAAGCATATATATTTTATACACCATCACATAAGACAAATATCGAATAGATGTTTCAAAAATAAACATTATTAAGAGCCCAAAAATTCTTAATAGAACCTTGAAGGGCAAAAGAAAAAACACAGCAAGCATTCGGGGGTTCTAATCCACACGCACGTCTTTATTATCACCAAACGTGCATTGGCGAGA
>NW_013546244.1:0-568 GCF_000760515.2 Mitosporidium daphniae
TATACACGAACCCGCTGCTATCATTGTAAAACTATACACGAACGAAAACAAACTTCAGATTGTCACCTCTCTCTTATCTACTTTCCTGGCCGCAATAGTTTTCTTTATGTGTATTCAATGGACAACTGCAGTACTAAGAGTGTGATAACCGTGAAGAATCATATAACAGTCAACTTTCGCCTTGTTACTATAGAAGCCACTAGGCTTTAATCTCTGCTCCATCGGATATGCGAAGAACAATTTAACGCACCGTCAGGATGTAAAACTAATCAAAAGAAATCTTATATTAGCCGTGCAGTACCAGATCATTCTGCCTATACCCTAGGGGCAGGAAGGGCAGCTACACTTGCATGGTATATAGTATATACCTTGTGAGATTTTCTGCATAATATGCCGTTTTATTTTGAATTTCCCGTTAATTTTTGTCTAACTGTGATATAAAATAATTTTCTTTACACTTTTTCCTTTAAAGTTCATTTATAACATTTGAAAGTTTATTTTCAGAATTAATTTGAAAAAAGATTTTTCACGGAAAGTGCATCACGGCTTTTACCAACCATGTTTCGGG
>NW_013546243.1:0-563 GCF_000760515.2 Mitosporidium daphniae
CTTTTTTCTATTAATTTAATTTTTCTTTTTTCTATCAACAACCTTTTACTTTTTGCAGCTTGCATTTCCCGGAGCCTGTCGTATTTTATACAAAATCCCCTTACATTTTACTTAGTTTTTAGTAGACAAGTTCAGAATGAATGAATAAATGAATGGAGGTACGAAAAACCAAAGGAAAAATAAAAAAACAACTAATGAATAAAGCAATTGGAAAAAAAAAAAATTAAATTAATAGAAAAAAGGGGGAATGGAAGACCACGTCACGTAGACAACATTGCATCAGCCCTCCACCTGCTGATTGCTAGATAGGGAAGTAAATGCCGCGTGTTGGTCAATCAGTGCAGGTCACGTCGCTGTCGGGCATCGTTAGGCATTCCACAAGTCAAGTATGGTATCACGTATAGTATTGCCAAAGCCGCAAACGTCCATTTATTATCTGTTAGCCAGTCGATTTCGTAGACAAAGGTGATCTAACATAGATCTATCTATTCTAATCTATTGCGCGCTCAGACTTCCAAATTGTAGAGAGGCCGACCTGAAAATGAATGGCTTCCGCGAGAAGG
>NW_013546242.1:0-561 GCF_000760515.2 Mitosporidium daphniae
CCCCCGAGGACCTGCCCGTGCTCATTTTCGGTCCGTAGATCGAGGCGGAAGTTAGTTCCTCAAGTGATCAAGTCACTTAGTATCCTACTACTTTATTTTTAATTAATATTTTATATTTCAAATTTTATTTTGTTAATTATTTATGATTTCTTATCTCTCTTAAATACTAGCATTGTCAGGACGTTGGTTCCCTGGGATGCGAATCCAACGAGCATGAAGTACGGTCACAGGATTAGAGGAGTGACCGTGTGTTTGGCTCGTGGTTTTGAATCACAAGTCATAGGTGCATGCTGATGTAATCTTATTACGTCGGGGTACCCATTGAGCGGTGCGTAAAATGAGGTCTACCGCCAACCCCAGAGTGACTGATTTTCTTTTTAACAGCACATGCACATGCTACCACTCGAACCACTGCACCAACCCGACAATGAGTTCTTACTGTACTCTCCTCGCAATGAAGCAATTTTCATAAGGCGATCCAGTAGTGGCCATTGCGGAAAGGGTTTACGGATTTGTTTTTTGTTTGTTGTTGTTTTTTAAAGACGTAGGCCCCGTTACCCG
>NW_013546241.1:0-558 GCF_000760515.2 Mitosporidium daphniae
CACAGCTGTTTTTTTGTTGTCTACTGCTACTTCTGCCGCAAGCGCCGTTCTTCCAAAAAACATTTTTCTTGGATGTACAACATTTGAGGCCATCAGGTCATCAATTGCGATTGAAATCATGGCAGCTTTATTGAAAATTGAAGATTCCGCTCTGGTTTTAGGTATTGCGAGCATCCTTTTCGTCTGTGCTAACAAGCAGCGACTGTCCGCGTTTGTAGCATTATGTTCTACCATGGTAGCTCGGCGTAGGGATGCAATTTTATAGAAGTAGTGTTCTACAACAAGTGGTGGCTATGACCTGTCACTCACGCGTTTGACAGTTAAGAAAACTCTGCAAAAGTCATGTTGCGGATGGCTTGAGCGAGGCCATTTCTTCGGCCAAGTAGCGGCGCTCCCTCACTTAAAAGCGCCCAAGCCAGCGCCTTGTCTTTAAAGGGCCTGCTATGCGCCTGGCGATAGCCACCAGGGTGAGATTGGTTTTTAACTTGAGCAATCCGCCAACTCTTGCTTGACAGTATCTTGGTCAAAATTTAACATTGTTGCAACAGGAGGGGTTCA
>NW_013546240.1:0-558 GCF_000760515.2 Mitosporidium daphniae
AGTGGATGAATTTTAAGCGGGAAAATTTAGTAGACCTATCAATTTTCAAGTTCTATTCAGCCAGTCATTTAAAAAGACTTTAAAAGACCTGGTCTCAGCTGATGCGCCAGTATGATCCGGTTTTTTGCATATTCTGGCGCGCTAGTTGATTAAATTTATTGCTTTTTCCCCATGTACTATCCACCTGTCGCGCCTTTTCGGCGGCTTCCTCTCTCGCGAAAGTTCAAGTTCGACCATGCGTTATTACTTTAATAAAATGTCCTTATTATATCCGCCAAAGATGATTGAGTAGGAGTTAGATCCACCTCCGAACTCAAAGGCAAGTTTATTTGTAAAGGTCAGTCATCTCGGGCTCTGGTATTTGAATAATAGAAAAAAGAAAATTCGCCCATAAAAAACGCCAGTGCTATATTTCGGTATCTGTTTGTTGCAGCATTTCTACCATTTTAACCAAAGAGCTATGTGTATTCTAACAGAATAACCTTGAATATGAATATCCTATTTGAATTTTAGCCATTAAATATATTCAATAGTTATAAAGTATGATTCTCATCCTTT
>NW_013546239.1:0-557 GCF_000760515.2 Mitosporidium daphniae
AGTATGTTTTACCATTTTTTTTCAGCCGATAGGAAAGTAACTATGGGTTCAATGTGATGAAAAATGTGATAAATGATTTCACTAAAAGTAAGTAAACTATCAGTTTGGCGATCTTAAATATTTGTAACAAACTTCCTTTTTTTGTTTACTAGGTGGTTAAGCTGAAACGTGGGGACATACAAGAGTCTGAGGACTATGTTTGCCCCAATTGCCTTTGAGACTACGATAAGAGAAAGTTGTCTTATTCTCAAGGAAATTTTCCTCTTATCTTTAATCCAGAATGTGTGAGAAATCCAAAATGTGTGAGTTTTCGCTTCAACAACCCGTTTGTTAAACAATCTATTTGTTTCGTCCATCATCGTTCTTGAAGCCGATCCGCGTTTTCTTGTATCTAAAAAAAATTTGCGAAAGATCCTATTAATATTTTTACTAGCTTATGTGAAGTTCAGCTTCCCAAAATGACGCTGATGTAGGAAGGATTTTGTATGGTTGTTTGCGTAAGTTTGCAGATGACGAAATGCTAGTAAACGAGGGCCTTTAGTATATGGAACAAATAG
>NW_013546238.1:0-557 GCF_000760515.2 Mitosporidium daphniae
TGAGGGATCCTGATTGGAAAGTACGATTTCGCCACTTTTCCCATTATTTTTAAACAAATCTGATTTTGAAGACATATCCTATTACGAAATAATTGTAATTTAACTAATAACGCATATAGTTCAATAATATTTATTCATTTTCACTAAGATTTGAAAGAATTAATAACAAATGAAAATGCCACAGTACTCTTAACAGCTGTTGAAACGACCGGTTAGAAAACAGAGGGCGTAACGCAGACTTGCCGTGATCGAAATCAATTTTCAATCGCGATCAAACTCAAACTCAAAAAATGATCGATTGATCAACTCATTTCTGCGCTCAAAATTTCTTATTCCACGCCATCTACTGATAATTTGTGGAAATATGCTCCCATAATTTAACTCGCAATGTTTAAAATTTTTTCGTTTTACTGTACATGTTCGTTTTATTCACCGCTAGATGGCGTATGAAAAATGAAAAATTGATCGCTAAAATGAGTTTGATCGGCGATCAACTCATTCTGAACTGAGTTGATCGCCGATCAAACTCAAAAAATTGATCGATTGGCAAGTCTGGC
>NW_013546237.1:0-557 GCF_000760515.2 Mitosporidium daphniae
GAGCCGGTGATTTCGACCTTTTCAAACTGGCGGTATTCGAGTGCTGTATCCACCACCTGGACGGGGGGGTAGGTTTTGGCTGGGCTGACCTGGGCGGTCGTCTGCGCCCACTGCTGAGGTGCCTGTTCGCCTGCCCACACAGGGGCGGCCCAAACCAGCGACACCCCCAAGCCGAGAAGCGCCGTTGGCATTGTCAGCACACCGCATGGATGGAAAGGCTGTTGCATGGTCACCACTCGTTGAGCCGGGATCCTGAAACGATCATTGCGTTGCCAACCAGGCGGCTTTGACCGTCAAAATCCCATTTATTAGTAAATTAGTATGTCATATTATTAAAAAGTTATTCGATGACCCTTACAACATCGTTGACTTCATGGGGCCACAGCCTGTGCTCGCAAGACCTGTCGTGCCTGCCCAAGCCCGCACAACGCGGCGCGGCCTGGGCGCTGAGCACGATCGCTTCAGAACTTGTGTGTCACGCCCAATTGCCAACTGCGCCCGATCAAATTGCCCGCATCGCTGTTGGCGCCCCACGACAGCCCATTGGCCGAATAAAA
>NW_013546236.1:0-556 GCF_000760515.2 Mitosporidium daphniae
CAGATTTATTTTGCTATTATTTTTTCAATTTCTTCAATGAGAGCCAATTTTGGTTCATTAATAAGTTTAGCACCAATTCTATCCCAAATATAATTGTTCTTATTTTCAAACTCTTTTTCAGGATTTGAAAATAATTTTCCTCCAAACTCCTTATTCATATCCCATTTTATCTTAAATATTAAATTTATCGTGTCTTTTCCATTATTGTAACCACAAACAAGTATATCAGAGTTATTTTCTCCATCAAGTTTTTGGGTTATCAAATTTAATTTTAAATCATTTATTCTTAAATGTCTTAAAACAAGATACTCTTGAGATACTGATGTAACTTCATAAAAGTCTTTAGGTTTTCTTAATATATAAGTTTTGTCAAATCCCTCGAAATTAATGTTATATGACCAAAGACATACATCCTTTAAATCAGTTTTTAAATTGTTGTTATTAGGAAATTCTTTTAATGAATTATACGCTAATTCAAAAGCTGATTTAAAATCCATTTTTTGCAAATAAGTTCTAATTAATCTTGAGATTGTCATTTCTCTAGAGTTTTTAAAAT
>NW_013546235.1:0-555 GCF_000760515.2 Mitosporidium daphniae
CCAAAAGGGAAACTAATTGCACTTAAGGAAGTGTAATGAACCGATTATCGCCCGTCTAACTCACGACTAACACACGACCGTCACACGACTGCCTACCACAACTACTGACTGACTACCGACTCACTTACTCAGTCCCTGCTGCCCCTTTTCATGAAGCCATCTCTCACATCCATCCAATACCCAATTGATTGGAAGGTGTA
Organism: Mitosporidium daphniae; assembly: GCF_000760515.2. Taxonomy (NCBI): domain Eukaryota; kingdom Fungi; phylum Microsporidia; genus Mitosporidium; species Mitosporidium daphniae. Next base: position 201 of record NW_013546235.1, read on the forward strand.
AGATGACCGCTTCCCACGGATGTCGGGTCTCTCCGTTACACCTACACCGAGGTTGAGAACGGAGGTTGCAGCTCTATCTCATGCTTTTCTTGTCTTTCTCAAGTCAGCGAGAACCTGTTCGCTACATCCCCGTCCTTAGCCTGCGACTCGTCCCGATCGCATTCGCTCATTTAATTCCAAAAGTCGGCGAGCAGAAACTGCGGCCGAACTTAATGCTTCAGACCTAAATAACATAAAATGAAATAAATGCAACACACTACTCCGACAGAAGAAAAACTACACATAGAATGCCGGATACGACTACGTATAAGGAAATAAAAGGAGTAGGCATAAGAAGAACAGCATAAAGTGAAAC
>NW_013546234.1:0-31283 GCF_000760515.2 Mitosporidium daphniae
TGTAGATATTCCTCGGCCAATTTGTTGTAGATATTCCTCGGCCAATTTGTTGTAGATATTCCTCAGCCAATTTGTTGTAGATATTCCTCAGCCAATTTGTTGTAGATATTCCTCGGCCAATTTGTTGTAGATATTCCTCGGCCAATTTGTTGTAGATATTCCTCGGCCAATTTATTTGATGAGGATTGAGAGATTATCAAAGGATGATTGTCCCGCCACTTTGAGAGAAACAGAAAGCTCTGCCATTTCGAGGGAGCTTGACACAATATTCTGCTATCTCTGTCGACAAAAATAAAAAGGCTGCACTTGATTCTGTCGAACTAACTGCGATTTTTGTTAATCCAATAGTCCTTCTTTAGCATGTACCCAATCGGATCGATTAGGAAATTCAACGCGAATTTAATAGCCATGTTATGCGAGACCATTGAAATCTTGCAAAAGAAGAGAATCCCCTGCTTTTTGATCGCCCAGTGTATCTCTTTGCGCAATACTCAATTTGGTCCGGTCTACTTTGACAGGCAGGATAGCATCTTTAGGGTTGCGAAATCTCGATGATGCTATAAAAATCATCGCCTGACATTTGTGAGTCATCCTTCAATTGGAAAAGTGTAAGCTCAGACTGGTGTCGAGATAAGTGTCGCTTATATCTCGGCAGATCGGGCTCTGATGCATGAGAAAACTAATATAGAATGGGACCAAACTTTAACTTAGAGGGTGAATCCGCATTCGTTTGGAGCTCTCTTACACGTGTGTAGTGCTCAGACGACAGCATCCTGCATTCCCGGTTAATTGAGGCATTTAAAGGCCAAAAGACAGTCCATTCAAACTACACCTTGGGTGTTTTCCCATAACAAGGAAAAATCCATTTTAAAACGTCAAGATTTCAAAGGAAAACTCGTTGCAGAGGCTCATCAAATCTTTACAATAATCCATGGGGGTTCTTCGCACCTCAATAGCCGTCTCCATCTTGAGCTTTTCGTTTCAAGCGGAAAAAATAGCTCGCACAGATATCCCATAAGACACAGTCAGATCGTAACACCGCGTAGATATTTACAAATACCAAAATAAAGATCCCAAGATTTGGGATGAACCAACGAGCAACAATTTCTTCGAACTATGACGACCTGATGGCTAAATTTCCCAGTTTTGATTGGTCATTTCAATAATTATTTCATTTAATAATACCCGATTGGATGCAAAATTTCCGGTGCAAAACAGTCTATAAATCGCTAGTTTCTTTTTCGCCAAACTTTTCACCTCGATGAGCCCGCAAAAATTTATGTTTCTCATAGCTTTCATTATCTTTTAACTGTCCTAAAAGGCAAATATAGAAGCGATGTATATATTCTGGCTCATATCAAAACTATAGACGAAGGGAAATACTACACATTTATGTCTGAGCTTATGACAGAGCCGATGCCAAGCCCCATGCACAAGACTATAGAGAATTCTATGCAATCGCCAATTTAAGAGTCGAAAGTATAGAAGCATACGCCAACGTCACGGCCAACGCCAACGTCAACGTCAACGTGAAGGCCAACGCCAATATAAATCTCGGAAAAGAAGCTGATACCAAAAATAAACGCAAAGCCAAATTAGAACCCCATGTCAGACAGCATATCAACGGTTATCTGAAAGCAATATCAAGAGGTAAATCAGAGATCTATCGCAGTTTTAAATTGAACTTCAAAGCCGAAATAAAACTCAAAACCAAAGTTGAAGCCAACTCCAGACCTAAAGTCAAAGCGGATAAGACAGCCATAAGCAAGCTAAAATCGAGGAAGAGCATCAAATATTCTGGTGTAGATGACTCTGCAGGACCAAAATATGGTAAACTGGAACAAGCTGAGTTTGAAGTGTGAAAGGAAATAAAACCAGTTGATATCCCCACTACCAAATACCCCCTCCAACTCAGCAAAATAAGGAAATTGCAACGTCAGCAATCAGATGGCCAGAGTTATTTTTCGTGCCTCCACATTCTGTTGTGCCCTGCGTCCAAAGGGGCCCGGATACCTCAAAATGTGCCCGTAAAAGTAAACCGTATTTTTATTGCGGCACCTTCTAGCCAGGGGCTAGGGTTAGGGAGAGTTACTAGCGAGCTGATTCGAAAAACTTGCTAGTTTGACATTTTAAATTGAAGCTGAAAACCAAAATATGGGTTAGGGTTGGGCGAAAGTTATACCGCATGCATGCCAACGTAACATTTTTAATGTCTAGTTCGGCTTCGCTGGAGCAGGTTTCCAAATTTATTGCTTCTGATAACATGAAGGATATTATCCCCAAACTGGTGTTCTTACAAAAGCACAAGTCACTTTCTGAGGAATTTATTGAGAATGCCAAAAATCTTGCGCTCAAATCATTGACGGGGGTGTCTAACCCCTCTTCATTCAAGTTTGCTGGGATCAGATCTTCCTTGCTGATCTTGGTGTCAGTGTTTGGTAGCAATATGCTTATCAGAAAAATATATGCGGTATGTGGCATTTTATTACTAACTTGTCTGTAGTGGATAACTGCCGATCAAGAAGCAAGACTATCGAAAATTGCGTCGCTTCATCTATTATTGTCATCCACAAAAAGATCACTATCGGCAGGATTTGAAAATCACCAAACAAATCTTATCACGGAGGCACTTTGTGGACTCGAAGAGAGCATTTCTACAGCCGATTTAACCCCTCCTCAGTGTTTCCAAAAGAAGAAAGAGGATCTGATTAGGGCAGTCAAGCGATTGTCTTCCACTATTGTATGCATGGAAGATCAAGTCCGGCAGCAAAGATTTTATATTCCAGACCGACAAATCCTCGCTCATATTAAGCAAATCAAATCGGACATTTTGCGCCGGAGAAGGATGACGTCGTTGCCTCGACTTGTTGGGCTGTAAATAAAAAGAGCATACCAACCATCTACCATTGCTTCCTCGTACTTATTTCAGTGTTTACCTATTTCCRTGGATTCATCTCTAATTCGCAGCTTTATTTAGAGCGACGGTAGCCTGAGGGGCATATATCCATTCCTTATTATCCAACGGGCAAACTTTTCTCGTTTTTAGCCATCGAGATATACAATGATTATGAAAAGCATGGCTACACTGGCCCCAAGCGACAACGCACTCATCACTTGGCGTTGATGATGGATTGCTCATCTGAGATGCCTGTGTATCCTGTGAGGAGAAGCGTACGCCTTGGGAAAGGATGTTTTCATCGACAATGCCAGATGAAGATGTAGCCGTTGATTGGCAATCAATGCACAAATCCATAATATGATTTCTGCATATAGCGCAATTGTCAACAGCGATATCTAGAGATATTTCAAATTGAAGGATATACCCCACGACCATAGTGCCACTGCATGCCACTAGTCTTGATAAAAACAACGCCAGTATACCTTTTTTATCTCGAAACGAGGCATCGGAACGGAGGGGGACTCGTCCATCCAATTAAAATTAAAATCGCCAAAATCGTAATTTGCGCTCAAGTTTTAGGATTTGCCCAATCATACCGCGGGAGGGACCGGTCGCGTTCTTTGTAATTTTGGCCGCGAAATCAGAGGCAAATGCGGACATGGCAAGCAGACAAATAAGCATTCAGCCAATCGAAAAAGGAAGCGCCGATTCATCGCATTCAATAACAGACGCCTAGGGCTATTCAAAAAGGCAAACGAGTCTAGCTCTCTTTTTCGATGCCAGCTGATGACAGTGTTATTCTGCAAAGGTCGCGTATGCCAATTTTTGTCAAGAGACTGCAGTGTCACTGCGCTAATGCTGAGGTATATCAACGAAACCAGCGAACGTTCAATTTTTCAATAAAATTACAATTTGCCCCTTTTACACACCTCCCGATGAAGATCGATTCGCTTCAAACCCTTGCCCTTCAGTTGGAAGTGTTGGTCCAACTGAAAGAGTGTTTTTTGGTTTTTGAGGAGTTTCGGACTTGCGTCGCTGAAGCCCAGCAAGATGGCCATTGCGATTCCAGTGATGGTGACAATGTTGGAGGTGCCGCGGATCAGAAAAACAGACCCGTTCATAGTATCCTGGATCCTCTGATATTTTCTTCTGATGCACAGAAAATCTTCAAGGGCCTTTCCTTGCTTGAAAAGATTGTTGTCGCCATTGAGGGCTCCGAATTGTCAAACGTCAAAAGTGCAGTTGCCAAAGCAAAGAAGTACAGTTTCCACGTTGAAAATTTCCTGATGGCCGAATTTATCGAGGCAATCCAAAATGTGCCGATGAACTTTGACTGGGCAAAAGTTGATGCGTACCTTTCACTAGCCTTTAGGTCACCTTAGAAGCCTTATGCATCCTCAAAAGGGAAGTGAAGGCTATAGAATTTTTTGTCAATAACCACCCTATTTTCGCGGAGCTGGATGAGTTTTCCAAAGACGAGGTGGCCATTCTGGGCTCCCTTTCACTGGTCGATTCAATCTCCTCGATCATTACGAGAATCTATTTTGACGACGTTTCGTTTCTCGAAATCCCGCCTCTTTTGGAGCTTTTTGCATTCATCAAGCGAAGGCTGCTAGAGACACATCTGCAAGTGATTTCGACTCTTTTCAGCCAGAGCAAGATTGCTGCGGTGTTTTTCCAGCTTCTTGAGCGAGTCGTATTTAGAAAAGTAATGGTTCCATTTTTACATCCAGATTGAGCCAGTCTTACAAACCATACTGAAGGTAGCATCCGGGTGTGGGGACACCGTATTTCTGTACATTGTCGATGGGGCATACCGGACATTTCAGTCCGGGCTTGAAGAGATTTTTCATCTGTGCACCTCCCATCTGGGCTATGACCCCCAGTTTTCTACCCATATTTCTTATAGAGTTTCGTTATGCATGGAGGATCTTTTTTCGATGCACTTTAAGCCCGTTTCCATTATAACCAAAGAGAAAGAGTCTCTTGAGCATTTGTATCGAATTTTGCTAGGCGACATGCACTTTCACAAGGTAGTGGCTTGGAATTAAAAAATCCTAGAAACCATCTGGCACGTTTTCCGATCTATTTGGCAAGGAGAGCTCTTCTTCGCCCCAATGGACCACTTGCGAGTGTAAAACAGAGCTCATTGACCAAAAAGAGCTCGCTCGATACTGGATTCGAGACATGCCCCTGGCAAGTGTAAAGTCGGACACGGACGGAGGCGAGTATAGCCTGCTTTTGTCATCGAACATTTCCTTTGTCATCAGTGACTCGCTGGTAATTTTGAAAAAATCCATCTCGCGAGCGTCGCATCTTGTCGTGAATTTTGAACTACTGGGGGACATTTTTGAGACGCTGTTTATGACGTGGATTTCTTTTCTCGGCGATTCGTTTCTTATTCCGATCCTTTATGGGTAGGCGAAACCGGCTATTGAGACTCACGTGTTAGGCTCAAGCATTTTATCTACGCAAGCTCACGAAAACCATCGCCGGGAAATGCAGAGAGCACGGTCTCCAAATCCGAAATTTTCCAGTCCTTGATGCCGCAGATGAAATTTCTGTTCAAAAAGCTAAAAAGCATCTCGGGAGCCTGTCTGCAGTTCCAGCTCTTTTTTCAGAGTCACGCCGTACGTATTTTGCGGGGTTTCCGATTTGTTTAGGTAAACATTCCAACCAATGCGCTGGAAAGTCTCATTGGCGAGAAAAACAAGTTTCTCGGCGCTGCAGAGCTCCTCATTAACGCGACGCTATCATCGCTTTTAGAAGGCACGTACACATTTGCGCAATTTTCTAGTGTTTCTCTACCAAATCAAACAGGAGCTTTCATGGCAAGTTTCACTTGGAGACTACTTAAAAGAGACAAGCATGGCGCAAATGAACCTGGGAAGCCCGACTTGTGTAAAAATATGTAAAATGCTAAGCGAGGTGTCGATCCTGATATTTGACTCTGTCGGGCTGGTAAACGGCCAGCTTGCATCGAGACAATTCATTCTTAAAATAATCCGGTACTCGAGCATTCAACTATGTCATAGAATGCTGGCACTCCACTTGATGGCTGTTAAAGTCAGCCAAAATGGGGCTATCCTATTGATATGGTAAAAACAGGAACCAGGCATAACATTAGGGATTTAAACGAATATGCAACGGCAATTGAGGCCTTTCGCTCATGTGGAGAGTCTTTGGATTCTTTTAGATCTCTTGGACAGCTGTATGTGGTCAATGCCGAGGCGCTTGCAGATCTGCTACGAGGCGAGCCATTTTCAAATATCAGCAGGGAATCTTTGAAGGCGTATGCGGGGAGCAGGGCCGATTTCAAGAAAGCCGGCCTAAAGATGCTTTTCCGCTGACTTGAATAGCAAATTGCGGCTCCGATGCGTCCAAATAAACGGATCTTTTAGATGGCCAAATATCCGCATCTAGTCTGACATGGCATGGGTCTCGCTTAGCGACCAATAGTGGTGCGCACAATACATTTCAGCAAAATATTCCATTATAAACATCGTGAACACGAAATTGCTTTTTCGAGTTTATTAGGGGGGGGTTCCAAGTAAAATTGCATCACTTGTAGCTTTTAATTGGCCGATTTTATAAAATTTGCCCTTTTAATAAAATTAATTTGGATGGTCCAATAGCTGGAGCGAGGTATGACTAATTTTACTTTACTGATGTTGCATGATGCACCTGCCAAAGCTGGCCAGGACATTTACCGTCAAGCCAAAAGTCCACAAGATGACGCGATGTCTTCTGCCGAGCAGTTGAAAAGCGCATACAAAAATACAACCGCACCAAAGGACAAATGGAAGGTCAACTATTACATCTTTTTTTTCGTCGGGTTTTCATCCCTTTTTTCGTGGCATATTTTTATTAAGAACTCTTTTTTCGAGGAGCGTTTTGCATCAACCATTTTTGCCACCACCTTTAGCAACTGGATTGCCAGAGTTTATATGGCCACAAATTTGCTTGCAATGGTTTTTTTGATGTTGCTTCCAGAAAGACTCAAGGGCTCCAATAGCCTACGTGTTTCGTTGTCTTTTTTAGGAAACGTGGCCGTGTTTCTAGCAATGACTGTATTGCCTCCTTGCGAATGGATTCCGGACACAACGTATTTCTACATCACGCTTGTCTGTGCCGGCCTTTGTGGGTTCTTTGGCGGTGTGCTTCAAAGTTCTCTTTTTGGAATGGCGTCCGGATTTCCAAGCAGCTATGTGCAGGGCATTATGGCCGGCCAAGGGCTTGCCGGAATGGTGTCTTCTGTAATTTTGATGGCTGCAAACATTCTTGCTGGCGACAGCATCAAGTCTCCACATGAAATTGCGATCAACGCGGCTCTTTACTTTGGACTTTCGCTTTTTTTCATCGTACTTGGATACATATCGTTCATGTATGTACAGCGTCTCGAGTTTTTCAAGTTCCATTCCACCATGTCTGCGGCACCGGGAGCGGACCTCGATTTGTCGGATGAATCTATTCAGCCGCCTCAGCAGGGCGGAATTTTTTCCATTTTCACAAAGATGCCCTCGGCGCTGTATCCGCCTGCTGTATTTTTTGTGCTTTTCATTACGCTTTCGGCGTTTCCGTTTATTTTTAGCAACATCACCTCGTCCTCAAAGTCGGACTCGTTCTTTTTCAGGAAGCTATTCATATCTACCGGATACCTGCTTTTTGACGTCGGAGATTACATCGGAAAATCCATGCCAGCATTTGGGCTTTTCTACACCAAATCGCACGTGTTTATTCTTTCCTCTTCTCTTTTAAGAGTGGTGTTTATTCCACTTTTCATGTTATGCAATTTTAGAGATCACCCGGACTTTAACGCAGCCCTGAGAATATTCTCTTCAGATGTTATCTACTTTTCGCTTGCACTGCTGTTTGGGCTGACAAACGGGTACATTTGCTCTCTTCTATTCATGAATGCGCCTCGAACCGTTCCCGAATATCTTCGCGAAAAGATGGGGGCCATCATGCCCTTCTTTCTTACTGTTGGTCTGGCTCTTGGGCCGTTCTTTGTCGGAATAATCAGCCTTTTCCTTAAGAAATAAACATGCGCTATTTTAAAAGCCCAATTAATGATTTCTTCTTTTGGGCAACTTGGCAGCACAGCAGCGCCAAAGAAAACGGATCGTTACAGCAAAAGCAAAAGTTTGTAAGCCTGGAAATCAAAAGTGCCATCTATTGTTGAGTTAAGAAAGCCGCTACATGCACCAGTTCGTTTTCTTCAAAGTTTCTCAATGTGTCTTGAAAGGTGTCGTTGTCGTTGTCGTCGCTATCTTGGGACGGGTTTCGGTCCGGTTTATGCTGCCCACCTTTGCAGGTACAATTTTGCCTGCCACTGTTATCTGGATGCTGTTGGTGACGGCTGGAATTGTGCTTTTTTTTGCCGCTACGTGCACGTGTTCCAGTATTTTCAATAGAACAAGCCCTGCAGTTTCACGGCTGCAAAACGACATGTAATATTTCGTCAGGACGTGGGAAAGTTGGAATTCAATAAAGTCAATGTACTGAATATAAAAAAAAGGATCCACGGTTTTTTCTCTGAAAACTAGCACAATATGAACGGTATGGTCTTCGGAAAGAAAAGAGAACCCCTTTGCGGGCGGTAGTTTCAATTCGGTGGCTTCCAAGAGCAGAATAAAGTCTCGAGGCGAAGCTTGCAGCAAGGCAACTTGTGCTGGAAATCCCGTTGGAAAGAGCTCTGAATAGAATAGAATTACAAATTGCGGATGGCCCTTCATGAACGAGTAAAGCAGAGGCAGAAAGATGTTCTGGCCACACACCAGGTTGCATATGATCCTGGTCGTTTTCAACGCCATTTTGTTCTGCCCACCAATGCGCCTTCGTTTTGGCGGTTCAAAGATCTCGGCTCCTTCAAAAGTGCGAGTGCTAAGCCCCTCGGGTATCGTTAGTGAAGGGCAACCGTGGTGGGGCACAACCCCCTGCTGTATGGACACAACATCTTCGATCGATGAGACCAGTAAATCCGAACATGATGGCCCGTTGCTTTTCTGCTCCACATTTAGTTGCAAATCGCTGCTAGTTTTGTGGTCCAAATGGTTACCGACCAGTTGGCCATACTGGAAGAATTTAATTAGCGAGCAAAAATCTGGTCCGCTGCGCCCACGGGCTTTGAGAGGAAATTGAACTTGACGCTTGAAGTCAAGAAGCTCCCTATTGATGGTAACCCTAAAACACGGATCAAATGCCACACGGGGTTTCCATGAAGCACGGCCGAATAGGGCAATTCGTAGTTTTCGAAGGCAATTCTTTGCCTCCACGCGTTGGCTCTTTATGTGCAAGTCTGCGGCCGGGAAAGTTTGCACCGTACATAGATTGCATGCAGATTTCTCCCTTGGTGATATTTCCTGCCATTTTGGGGCTGAACAAAGCTCGAAGGGGTTGGTCCGAGATACACCGCCTTTTTGTTGACACCGTTCGGCTTCCAAGGAAGGGCTGCAAAGCGAGGGCGCTTTAAATAGTTGCATGTGCCGGAAAAGGCCGTCAAAAGAGTGCCGGACAGCAGTTTTTGGCTGCAACGAAAATGTTTCACTGCCGTTGAGGGCATTTCCCTCCATTCTATCGTTGTATGGCGTCGGTCTAAGCCGGCGAGGAAGGTCTTTTGGGGGAGAACGGGATGGCTCCATCTGGAAGGACGATGATTTAGCATTGAAGTTGCCATAAAAGCGAGGGACCATCTTTTCAATGTCAAACGGCCTTGGACAATACGGCACGTGATAGCGAGACAAAAAGCTCTCGATCCCAGATGCGCGGCAAGCGAAAACATTGGCACCGGGTCTATGTAGCACTGACATTGTGTCCGTGCACGAAATGGTGGAAATCAGCGAATCGATGGTGTCCGGACAAATGTCCTCCTCACGGGCACCATCGATTGCGGCCGAAATGGAGCCAAGCACACGTGATCCCAGCGTTTCAAGACGATTCGCCTTGCGAGTGGCAAACACGTAAAAGGGCTCGCATTCATCCATACATAAATGAAGCATGCTTTGCGGCCCCAACCCTACCAACACATCATGCTTTGCGGCCCCAACCCTACCAACACATCATGCGCTGCGGCAAATCGGCCAATGCAACATCGAAGATGACATGCAAAACAGCGGCATTAAAATGCAATTTTAGGTTTATTCAAAATGCAATTTTACGTGCATCGAAAATGCGTCTAAAGATGCCTCCAAGGGGTCGCATTTGCTGGCCATCAAAGGGACATCTCTATGAATTGATCGAGACGCGAAGTAAATATAAGAAAACTGCTTTGGTAACTACAGCACATTAGAGCATAATGTCGGGCTTACAATTGCAAGATGATGCCTGTTTCGTCGGTTGGATCGTGGGCCCACTCGATTCGATTTTCGCACATTTCCTCAAACTCGTCGCAATTTACGAGGGCAATCTCTTTGACCAAATTGATAAACCGATAGTTGGAAATCAGGACTTCCAAGAGCTTGTCCATCAGCCCCCCAAGGCTTTCTTTGAGCTCTGTTTCCTTCAAACGTGCAAAGATCGCGGCAGCGGTATAAAAGTCCTGGGTCTCAATGGCCTCAATGTATTTTGTCCACTCGTCTGACAGGAAAAAGTTTCTGGCCGGGTGAAAAACATTTTTTGGGCTGTCACTCTTGGTTTGCACCAACACAAGTGCAATCGGCCTGGAAAGGATAAAATCGTTGAGCTCGTCTTCGGAGGTCACAATGGCCACGCTAGCTAGAAGCACGCCAAATAGGGCAAAACACACAACAAACAATGGCAGGATTCTCATACAAAGTATCGCTACAAGAAGACAGTAAATGCCATTGATGTGTGTGATATAAACAGTGGATGGTTGCCAAATCAAAATCTGGCACTGATCAATTTGAACCCGTGCTATTGAAAATTGCTGCAGGTCCATTGTTTGTTTGGCCAACATTTGACTGACTGACTGATTGCAGACATGTAAGCGAGTGCAGGCTTTTAATTGGCTTATCAACAAACTGAGATGTTTATCTTTCCAATGTTAAATACGAACTGCCCTTAAAGTTTATTAAATTCTGCAATCGGTATGTACAATATGCTTTCAAAGATTGGCATGTTTACGGGCTAAGCACTGCTTCTGTCGCCGGTGGCATACAAATGCTGCGTTTTCGACGGTACTGGTGCAAGCAGCGATCCAAACCTCTCCTTCAAGTGCGAAACACGGCTCGCGATTTCGGATGGAAATAGAAGCGGGTCGCTTGTGAGCACCTTGTATTTGAAGGCATCAACAGCGCCCCTCAGGGCCGACGCATTGGACGCAAGGATGGGATGATTGAGCCTTGCAAGCAAGTAGCCAAGCTCGTCTTTTAGCGAAAGCGTTGACTGTTTGTTTGTCTCCTCAATGCCATCTACGCAATCGATGATGGCGTTGTAGCGCACAGATTCGGTTTCGCCATCAAGGCTCTTTTTTTCGCCTTCATCTTTATGGCCATCGTTCGCAATGCTATCCACGTCGAGCCGAACTTTAAGCGTGGCCGTCATTCCTCTTGCATCGTAGAAAGAAATGGTGGAAAGAAAAATTGCAGGGATCGAAGCATCAGAAAAATTCTCGTCAAATTCACCACTGCTCGGCTGGGCTGCTTTCGCCCACGGAGCAGGGTCTTCTGGGCATGGGGATTGCATTGGGCTATCTGAAAATAGACATGATGGCGAGGGGTTAGCATAGCTAGCATGTGGAGAATGGGGCGCAGCATATTGCGGCGCACATGCCAGAGCAGGATCATGTGCGTGAGAATATTGAATGTGGGATTGGTGTTCGTAATGCATTGCCCTATTTGCAATCACATATGGCGCCGAATCTGCACGCCGCCGCAGCGTGCCATTAAGGAGCTTCTCTTGACGCAATACCCTTCTGGAGCGGGAAACATTAAATCGGTTCCGATACGAGTCCACTGCCCGCTGAATGAGCCCCCGCTTTCCCGCTAACGTGTCAAGGTTAATCCATGTCAGCCTCCATGCAATGTCGTTGACAGAGGTCTCATATTCGTATCGGTTGCCCTTATATTGCGACCGGTCTCCCATGGCCCGTCGGTAGACGCAATTTTTTAGCTTGAACGATTCGGGCAGCGAGTCGGAGGCAATCGAATCAATGTCCGCCTTGATGCAATATTCCTGCAAGGCACCTCTGGAGGAGTAAACAAATCTCAAAAGAGACGGCCCTGCACACGAGGCATACTCTCCCCCTGTGGCCACATTGATCATCATTGAAAGCTTATCCGGGGTCTCGATAAGGGCATTTCCCCCGGCCTCCTGCAGTCGACTGGAGTGTGGAATCACGTGGCGGTCCAGAAGACGCTTCTTGGAGATGGCATCTGTCGATGCAAGCCGCTTGAGTTTGCGCACGTTCCGACCAAGTTCGATAAGTTGCTCGGAAGAAAGAAAAGCCAACACTTCCTCTGCAGAGCCTTGCAGCAATCGCGTCAGAGCCAAAGCAGAAAGATGAGCATCTTCTGTGGTTTGTGCAGCTCCCTTTGCCATGGCTTCGGAAGAGCCAGCATGTGGGGTGAGGCTCGTTTGCGGCAAATGAGAACCAAGTGCTGCCGATGGAATTTGCGGTGAAACCTGAGGAGCCATCTGATGGGGCAAATGCGCTGCCGTTGCATAGCGATGGTAGGAGGGATCGATCCAGCCGCTATGGCCATCATCAGAGGCAATTTGAACATGATTTGAATGGTTGGGTATGACTATTGCACGGGAAAAGATATGCTCGTCGCTGATGTGGGGGACATTATTTGCGATGTGGTGATTGGTTTTAGTGTTACTGTAAATCATGGGCTCTTCTTGCTCTACAAGGGACCCTGCCTGTTGTGCAAAATTTTTTTGCTAATTTTATTTATTTTAATTAAAATTCAGGCCACAATGCAGTTGCATTGAAGAAATTCGCCATTGACATGCCGATGGACGTGCCCCGTGCGTGGCCACGCTAGGTCTCAGCGTGGCGCGGCATGCGCGAGGCTGACACTCTAAAACGGGGTTAGGTTATTTACATGCTTGCTGCCAGCGGTGGGCTACATCCATACCCGATCACGCGAGTTCCAAAAGCATTTCAGTTTATTTATTAGCAGCAGCCATGCATAATGCTGCTACTTGGAGGCCGCCATCTCTTTGGCAAGATCGTTTGCCTTTTTGGTGGCATCGTCTATGTTTCCGACCATGTAGAAGGCAGCCTCTGGCAGATGGTCATGCTTGCCCTCAAGGATTTCCTTGAACGATCTAATTGTATCCTAGCGGTTGGAGCCAAATAAACTTACCGCAAGCTTGACATAGCGACCCTCGAATCCCGTAAATACCTGTGCCGTTGCAAAGGGCTGCGAAAGAAACTTTTGAATTTTTCTGGCGCGCTCAACGGTCAGCTTGTCTTCCTCAGAAAGCTCGTCCATCCCCAAAATGGCGATGATGTCCTGCAACGATTTGTAGTTTTGAAGGAGCTTCTGCACATTGGTTGCCACATTGTAGTGCTCTTCGCCCACGATTCTCGGGTCCAACATCCTCGAATTCGAATCCAAGGGATCAACGGCAGGATAAATGGCCAGTTCAGAGATAGCACGGGACAGCACCGTTGTGGCATCAAGATGGGCAAAGGTAGTTGCCGGGGCAGGATCTGTCAAATCGTCAGCGGGCACATAGATGGCTTGCACGGAAGTGATGGATCCCTTCTTTGTGGTTGTGATTCGCTCCTGCATGGCTCCCATGTCGGTAGCAAGTGTCGGCTGGTATCCTACGGCAGATGGGATGCGTCCAAGAAGTGCGGAGACTTCAGAACCTGCCTGCGTAAACCTGAAGATGTTGTCGACAAACAAAAGCACATCTTGTCCTTCTGTGTCTCGAAAGTACTCGGCAACCGTCAGTCCCGTCAGCGCCACACGGGCGCGCGCGCCAGGGGGCTCGTTCATCTGCCCAAAAACCAGCGCAGCTTTGGACTCGTTCGCCTTATCGCCCAACTTTATCACTCCCGTGGCAATCATCTCATGATAGAGGTCATTTCCTTCTCTTGTTCGCTCGCCCACTCCTGCGAAAACGGAAAAGCCTCCGTGGCCTTTCGCTACATTATTGATTAGCTCCTGAATGAAGACGGTCTTTCCCACACCGGCGCCTCCAAATAGTCCGATTTTGCCACCTCTCGCATATGGTGCCAAAAGATCCACCACTTTGATGCCGGTTTCGAGCACCTCTGGTGTTGTCGATTGGTCGACAAACTCTGGGGGCAGAGCGTGGATGGGCGCCGTTGTTTTCGTTAAAATTGGACCGCGTTCATCAACAGGCTCTCCAATCGCATTCATAATGCGCCCAAGCGTTTCAGGGCCAACAGGAACCCGAATCGGCGTGCCAGTGTCAACGACACCCTGGCCTCTCATCAAGCCCTCTGTACCATCCATGGCAATGGTTCTGACCGTATTTTCGCTATCAAATAAGATCCATCAGCTTACCCAAGATGTTGGGCAACTTCGAGCACAAGTCTTGTGGAATGGCCCTCCACCTCCAACGCATTTAGGATACTCGGAAGCGAAGACGAATCGAATTGCACATCCACAATGGCACCAATGATGCTTTTAATCTGCCCTCTTGAGGCTACGGCCGCATCCCGAGCCACAGCCCCTGCTGGCATAGCCGAGAAAAGCCGCTTGGCCGTGCAAGAGGATGAGAGGAAAAAAGATCGCATGATCATGGAATTGATACGGGTTTACAAAAATAAAATCGTCAGCGATTGATGATGGAATTGTTGCACAAGCAATTCGCAACCTTTAAATTTTAATTTGGGATATCCGGCCAATGAACAAACTCTGTAGATATGTTCGCCCGTGTCGATCCGTAGGCCGGCTGTGCTTCGCCACAACAACGTCCAGCACAGCAGAAAGCGTCCTCCGATTGACATTAACATCGCCGCACAACACGTATTTCAAGGCGACACCCATCAAACAGGTACTGTAGCACCGTCAACCAAAGGCCAACATAGAGTCCACCACGGGCGCCATGGGTATCTTGGCAGCACACGTGCCTACCATCCAGCAACTGGCACCCGGCCTGATTGAAATTTTCCCCATCGAAGGTGACCAGAAATCGCAGACCAGCTCGTCTGTGAGCCCAACCCCAATCTCGGCCACCAAGTTCTTCGGTATCTGTTCTCTGATTTCTAAAAAATAGCCAGCGGTGGGTTTGCCGTCATGAATCCGGACTCATCGCTCGTTATCTCTGCATCTGAGGTATGGCCGCTGTCAGCGTTCGTGCCAGAGGTACCTTGATCGGCTGATTTTAGGTTGTCGAACAGCTCAAGGAAAGGACAAGTATCCATCTTGCCCAGGTGTCAACTGAAATTGACAAGACCACTGCCGCCATTGCACTTGATCTTCTCACGAAGCTCTCTGCAGCGCTCTCCTCAAAATAAAGCGGTGCTAAAAATAGCGAGCATAAGATGCATGATGCCGATGCATGTATTTGGTAAAAAGCGGGGGAAGGCAGGCGAGGGTTCACTCACCACTTGAAATTTAAACGGTGAAATTTCAAGTGCAAATCACCTTTTTCGTGTGAAAATTCGTCCATTAGCTTCACCTATTATGCATTGCCTTCAATGTCATCTGCAATGTGTACTAGACATCGAATTAATCGATGTGCACATGCTGATGTTGATGATCAGTAAAGCCGCTTACTGGTTAAAATTAAGTAAAATCGCTTGAAATCGGCCAATCACAGGCCATTTACGTCTCACGGCACGGATCGCAAAATGCGAATCATTAAACTTTCAACAATTGATGGGAAATAGATCACTTTGGATCTTATCAAAAAAATCATCGGAATCAGTTGTAATCAAGACGCCGATCACTAGCATTGAATAAAGTGTCTGGGATTCGCGCGAATTCAAATACTCATCGCAGTAGATCCCATATTTTGTTAGTAATCCCAC
Source organism: Mitosporidium daphniae (assembly GCF_000760515.2). Taxonomy (NCBI): domain Eukaryota; kingdom Fungi; phylum Microsporidia; genus Mitosporidium; species Mitosporidium daphniae. The sequence goes on from NW_013546234.1 coordinate 15,819, forward strand.
CAACCATAAATGACGTCGTCGGTTTTGGCCAGCTGCGAAAACTTGAAAAAAAATTACAATCCTTCCGCCAATCACAAGTCAAAAGTCTCTCCTTATCACGAAAGGCCCATTCTATGTACCGCTGCTGTAAACAAATCGGACTCTACCTCTGCCGTGGTAAATACGACATCAGGGAATGTCACACCACCGGGATTTCGCTACATCCGCTCGTTGGGCAGGGGCTCTTATGGGCGTGTAGAGCTCTGTCAGAACACCGCAACAGATGCATTTGTTGCCATCAAATACATCAACAAAAGCTTTCTTTGCACGCACAGGCAGCTAAACCGCGTGCGAAGAGAAGTGCGCATCCTAACGCTGCTCGAGCACCCACACATCATCCAGCTGAAGGGCGTCATTGAGACACCCGAATCAATCCTGATGGTGCTTGAATATGTCCCGCATGGCGAACTCTTTGAGTTTATTTCTGCACGTGGTCACCTGACAAACATGGAGGCACTTGTTGTGTTCAGGCAGCTGCTCTCTGCCGTCGCTTATTGTCACGCCAACTGCATTATCCACCGGGACTTGAAGCCGGAAAACATTCTTCTTGGGCGTGACCTCTCCGTTAAAGTGGCCGATTTTGGGTTTGGGGCTGTTTTTGGCCATATCCCGCTTCTGTCGACCTTTTGTGGATCGCCACACTATGCGGCTCCGGAGATGCTCTCTGGCACGCCCTATTGTGGCCCAGAAGTAGACATATGGAGTCTTGGGGTTATTCTCTTTGTAATGCTGACCGGAAAGCTTCCCACTCATGACTCTTCCCCACATTCGTTGAGAGAAACACCCTCTTTTCCACTGGTAGTTTCCGCCACCGAGGCAAGTCTCTGTTCTAGTTCTGCAGATTTGCTCCGCAGAATCTTGGTGTCTGGTTCGAGCAACAGGGCAACACTGGCAGAAATTCTCGCCCATCCTTGGGTTCGTTCCGTAGACATAGATCTTCCCTACTCTTTCATTCCATATCGCGAGCCAATCTCCGAAAAAAATCTGAACACAGAAATTGTCTCCTATCTTTGCCAATCTGGCTATGATGAAGAGAATATCCGGCGGATACTTATACAGAAAGAACCGCACCCACTCAAGGCCGAATACTATCTTTTAATGGAGCGTGACACTCCTAAAATACTCTTGTCATCTTCAAAGACACACTCGTCGCCAAAAAAAGCACATCAATTAATTTCGATGCCTTCGTCACCGCCTATGATTCATAATCGACGCTATTCATTGGAGAGCTCATTTTCGGCGGGGACCAGAGACCGGTCTGTCAGCCCCGTGCGGAGGTTGCTGACACGCGTATCTTCGTTTTTTACCTCTTCACCGAGCAGACAAACCCCGACGGAATCGATATTCAAACCGCTTGTGGAAGCCTCTTCGTCAACGCGCGAGAGACGTTCTTCTATGCCTGGGCTACCTGTATATATGCCCGTCCCGGAGCCGTCATCTGTCGCTGCTGATGTACTGCATAACCCCCGAAAAGTGATGGAAGGAAACTCCTCCTCCATCATCACCCTCCATTCACTCAAGGTTCCAGAGATCTCTTTCGCAGTCACATCCTTCCTCAATAAAATGGGAATGATTTTCTCTGCTCGCGATCCCCGAAACCCGTTCAAACTGTGGTGCGAAAACCGACAGACAGGCCATGGCGAGTTTCCATTGCTCGCGCTCACTGTGGAGGTGGTGGAGATATGTTTTGGCCATCGCGAGCGAGGGGCTCCGCCCCCCTCTCTGTTTGGCTTGGAGTGCCGGCGGATATGCGGGGGCTCATGGGTTGTTTTCCGCCGCATGATGACGCTGCTCAACAGACACATTTCGGAGTTGTATGAAGAACCGCAGCTGCCCGATGCTTAGAGTTATTACGGAAAGCCTGGAATGTTTCCCGACCCATCGCAGGGGTCCCGATGCTGCCTGCCTATATCTCAAGGCTCCCTTAAATCATTTATTTAGACCGGACCCACCCACAGAGGGTTATCGATTTCGATGGCATTGCGGCCTTCAGGCCCCAAGCGAAACCCTCTACTTTGAAAGGCATGACTCCGAAAGAATTGCTGCACCTCGGTAGCGCCCAGGTTTTTTGCCTACAAATAAGATGGAGGGAACAGGACACGATCCAATAAAGTCAAAAGCCCGTTAAAAACATCGGATAAGGTAAATGGACAGGAGAAAAATTGGGGTCAATACATACCTTGGCAAGGAACAGAGTGCGATCGATGGAAAGCACCCTGGGCATTGAGATTGGGGACGAACTATAGCGATGCTGGTAGTAAGCAAGAGTCTCTCGCACGAGCTCTTGTAGCGTAAAAAGGAGCAGCTGCTCTACATCTCGACCAGAGGAGAGGTAATAAGAAAAGGTGCGCTGGAGTCTCTTTGAGACGGCATACTTTTGGGAGGAAATAAATGACTCCAGCATCATGCGAATGGCCGTATTGACGTCCACGGGAAGGATTTCTTCGCGCAAGTGCATGCGGGCATGTGCCTCTGCCATGCGCACCATAGACTCGACGTGGCGGACCGTCATCGGGATGCCACCTGTTGCAATGGACTCTTTTCGCAGCTCTGCATAAACACGAGCAATTTTCTCGGACTCCACTGACGAACGCAGCATTGGGAACACACGGCTCTTGGCAAAGATTAGGTACTTGCGCAGCATCTCCTGGCTTAAAACGTGCTAGAAATAACAAGCGATGCGGCAAACCTTTTCCTCGGTGCCCTGGTCAAGGGCGGCCGATGGCTGATTTTCCTTTTTGCCCCGGTTTTGGTCAGGATGCGACCTGTCGTGGCTTTCAACCACAAAAGATGCCAATCTGGAATCATTTTCCACATCGACAACATCTTTGACCACGCACAGAATATCAAAGCGGGAGAGAATCGGTTCGGAAAGATCCACATTCTGCCCAAAGCTCAGCGAAGCGTTATAGCGACCGCGCAGCGGATTTGCAGCCGAAATGACGGAACATCTTGCTTGAAGCGAGGTGACAATGCCCGCCTTTGAAATGGAGATCGACTGCTGTTCCATAGCCTCGTGGATGGAAGTACGATCTGCATCGTTCATCTTGTCAAACTCGTCTATCAGGCATATGCCCTTGTCTGCCAGCACTAGGGAGCCGCCCTCCAACGTCCATTCTCTCGTTGCCGGGTCCTTGCGCACGGAGGCTGTCAGACCGACGGCAGAAGCCCCCTGCCCCGTGGCATAGACAGAGCGCGGTGCGATGCCATTTACGTATTTCAAAAACTGCGACTTTGCTGTGCCGGGATCGCCTAACATCAACAGATTGATGTCGCCCCTTAAGCGAATTCTGCCTCTTTGCAAAGACTTGGGGATGCCCCCAAACATGGCAAGCGCAATGGCCATCTTGATGTTCTCATGGCCATAAATGGAGGGTGCAATGGCATTTACGATCTTGCGCCCAATATTTGGGTCTGTGCCAAGAAGCCTGATCTTCTGGATCTCATCCTCCGTCAGAAGGATCAGATCTGAGCCGGGCGAATCTCCGCTCCGCTTTTGAACAACGTTTGCCTCAATGACGGTCGAAAAGACCGGGAAGCCGTGTTTTGCGTTCAACTGGTACGAGTAATTGTATGCATAAATGCCTGTCAGATCAACCTCGTCTCCCGGGCGAACAGAATCGATCAGGTCAGATAGGAAAATCACGTCTTTGGAACGCGGGAGTCTGCCAGCAGGCACACTGCCAGGTACCTCCTGCAGTGTAATGAGCTGATAATTGCGATAGACGGTCAGCGACTCGTTGATGCGGAAGGGACCCCGAGAGTCGCAAACGGTACACGCATTGATTTTGAGCTCCGTGGACAGATCCTGAGTGAACGGCCCCAGCGTTGCGCCGCATTTGACACAGTCCATTTTGACCAGCTTCAGCTGCGGAAAGACTGAAGAGCGTCTGGTGACGACCCCCAAAATGCGGACCAGTCCGTTCAAATGGGATCTGCGTAAATCGCGAATACTTTCGATCGAAGGTAGGTCGGTGATGCGGACACGCAGCTCCTGCCTGATGCGATCATATTCGGGGAAATGCTCCAACACCACCCGCATCGTCACATCATCCATAATTTTAAGCACCTCTCTCGGGGCAGCGAGAAGCAGCCTGGTCAGCAGGGGTGCTGCCTCTGCCAGGTGCAGGTAAGACAGATGAAGCGATTCTGAATTTGTTGCGCACATTTCCCGGATGCGCATAGAATAGACAGAACGGCCCTCGGCATCCAGAAAAGTGGTCAACAAGGTGCGATAGTCCCGTGCGGCTCTTCGGCGACAAGAATCAAGCCCAATCAAATCGCGAAGCGAATAGGGACTCGACGAAGAGGCAACCGGGGTGCCCGTGCTGCCAGAATCCACGGCCCCCGTTGTTAAGAGGTCCGAAAAAATGGCATCTTCCTCTTTTTCGTGCAAAATGTCGGTGGCAGTCCCAAAGTCGGCAAGAAATCCATCAGCTAGAAAAGAAAAATTGTGGAAAACCTTCTTTGGAAAGCAAAAGCTGGCGGTGGGCCCTCTTGCTCTCAAAAGGTAGCGTCTTCAGGCCATCCCTGTCAGTTTCGCTGTCCGGGTCTTGGCGATCGGGGATGTCCTCCAAAGAGGAGGGAAGGAACATGTCCGGAATTCGAGATTGGCGCTTCAGCCTTTCCAAATTTCGCTGGTCCAGCTGCGCATCAATTGCAAGGCGTTCTGACAATGGGATCGGTGCATAGTCGGTCTCGTCATCCAACTGCGAAGAGGAGTAGTTGTCCAGATGTGGCATCTCTGCGTAATCCCTTGCAAATATGAAAACAAAGCTACCTCTCCATGTGTTCGCCGAATAAATCCTCGCCTTCGTCAGAGTCTCGCTCAACAATACGTCTTTCGCGTTCGAAAAACTCGGCCCTGCTTTGATTGACATGTATGTGTGCATCTTCTCCATCATCACTGTCATCGGTGTCTTGATCGCCCTCCATTCGTGGCGGTGTAAAAGACTCCTCATCGTCAAAAGGATCGATCTGATCATTCTCTGGCCCTCTTCCAAGATCAGATGCCCGAACTAGGCGCCTTTTTCTGTGCTCATCCTAAATTTGGAAATGCAAGCATACCGGAGAAGAAGAAGTCGATGCATTAGCGCCCATTTACCGGTTGCAATATATCGGGTAATGATTTATTGATTAAATTGCAATCGAATTTATTTCAAATTATGCACGGCGTTGAGCATTTTAATTTATTTTAATTAAATTGGCCAAATTTACAAATGCTCTTCAAGCGCCTTTTGCCTGCTGCCAGAGTCATTGGTGTCAGATGGAACAGTGGCTCGAAAAAGGGAATCTTTTCCGAGATCCTTGATTCCGTCAGAAATGAAGTGTCAAAAGATGACGAGCTTCAAGCCTCCCTCACAAGGATGGAGGCACGTTTGACAGACGTCAAGCAAAATCCGGCATTGAGGGCCGTTAAGGATGCCACCAAAACCCTTCTCTCGAAAAACGCGCATCTTGTAAATGAACTCTCCCGTCTTCAAAAGAAGGGAGACGAGCTCATTATTAGCAGGCTTGGCCGGCGACGGGCAAAAAAGAGCACCTTGGGCGCTAGCCCTTCCACACCCCCCGCCTCGATGGCTAGCAAAGTTTTGGACGCCACAAGAGAAACCGTTTCAGAATCCAAAATCATCAAAAATTTCAGCCGTTCCGTCAGCAGCGTCCAATCGACACTGGTTGATGAAACGGACTCTTATCTTTATGGCGGGTTTTCTCATCGCGAACTGCGTCGCCATGCCGTAGCAAAAAGGAAGAGCCCCAATTCTGCGGGCTCTAAACTGCCAATAGTGGAGGAGAATCCAGATGCTGGTACAGCTCTTTCTATATCTGAACAGGTGTCGACCATCAAGGGGCGCGTCTCCAACGCACTTTCCACGGCTTGGAGCAACCTTTGCCAACAAAATCCGGTCATCAAAAAGGCCTTTGAAGTACGCCGCTCGTATGAGGAATCGAACAATATTTTTGTTTTCCTTGCTCGCTCGCTCACGTCAACGGTGTCCAGCCCCTTCAAGTCTTTCCTGTTCAAAGAGTCTGAAACGGCCCAGGTTGTAAAAGAGATTCGGCAAATGGATCCTTCCTTTTCAGTGGAGAGCTTTCTTGCGGAGGCAACCAAGGTTATCATTCCCGATATCTTAGAGGCAATAATTTTACTGGACCGGCCTGCCCTGAAGTCTTGGTGTTCAGAATCCCTTTTTGCGGCCCTTTCTGCAACGCTGTCTCCTCACCTGATTGGGGAGGGCCAAATTTTAGATCTCAGACACGTAGATCTGGTTACGGCGAAAATCTCCAATGACCTTCCCATTTTGGTTGTTTCCTTTTCCACGCAGCAGATATCTTGCATAAAAAACTCGATTACTGGAGAAGTTTCTCGAGGTTCCCTAGATTCGATCGAGTCCGTGTTTTACATGTGGGCCCTCGCAAAGACCCCAGATGTTGATCCACTGACCGGCGGGTGGAGGCTGATTGAGATGAGCGCCAGGGATGCCCGCTCTGGATTCTGACACATATTTATGCTACATAGACATCCTGTTAATAAATTTGAGATTTTAGCCTCGCTTTGAAGACACTGCACATGTTGGGCGCTTGAAGCTTGTGATGGCTTCACTTTAGCCCAACCCTAGCCTGGCCGCGATAAATTAATTTGAAACTTTACGCTGATAATCCTAGTCGGGTTAGGGTTAAAAAGTAGCTGGTTTATTGAAGCGGAATGTCAATACGAACCTGGCACTTGTCATAATTTTTTGTTCAAACGAAGAATCAGGGTAAGGCACACGCCCAAATCTAAAATCAAGTCCAAGCTTGGGGGCTTGAGATATATTTTGCTCCATTATTTTCTTGGCTTCTTTGATAATCTCAATACCATCAACCGTAGTCTTATCCTCTTGATAAAAAGGAGCCCTTGAGGCAAAACTCGAGGTGCAAGAATTTAGACAATTTTTTTCTTTTCCATGAATAACTGCAAGTTTTTTGAGAGATCGCCAATCCCACAGGCGCTCCGCACAATTTAGCATATTCGATATTGTTCCCATCTTTTCTGAAATAAAAGCCTGCGTTTTAAGACTCGAAAATTGAATATTTCAAAGTTGTAAGTTGGACGACGACCAAACAGGCACATTCCTTGGACAATTCTGCTCCATTTGTGTGTTCAATACTTTTTTGAAAGCTGTAAAAGAGCTCCCAACAATATCGTGTGCATCTACATGTATGTGCAGATGTTTGAAAATAGGAGAATAAACGTTTTTCAAACCGCAAGGAAGAATAAATACTTTTGCATCCCCGTTATCAAGGCTTTTAAACAAGTGTACTTTGGATTAGGTCTACGTTCGATAAGCGTACGTTGAATACAGATAATTTCGGTAAGCAAGTCTTCAATGGGCATATTTTTGATACTGCTACCTTGGAGAGCGATAATTTTCCAAACTACAACATCGGCATCGAGCGAGAACATCGAGCTCAGTAATTACTGAAATGGCCTATTAAACTCGGAAAGCTCAGCCCTAACGCACTATTTTGAATCAGGTGCAATTTAAAAACACCGAACTTTGCCACGCATGTGGAAGCGATTGGCTCCACAAATCCCCCCACATGACGCCAATTTGATGGTGGCCAGTCAGGGCACCAAGGTTTTCCGCCAGCCTCGTTTAACCCCAACCCAAGTTGATGCCTTGATGTCGATTACAAACGGCCAAAGCAGTGTCATCGTTATGATTAGTGTTTATTAGCGGCATATCTTATTAAATAATAATCACTGGTAAGTTTACAGAAAGTACTTAAAGTACTCGTAGGTTGTCCAGCAAATTGCCGTAGAAGGCATGTGTACAAGGATTCTTGGAACGATTCCTTTGATAAATCCTGCGGGTCCTGCTGATCGCCAAACCCGGCCAACGGCATCAATGATACCTGCAATCGGAGCTTCAGAAGGATTCCGCGCAACCAGCGTCCTTGTCTGTAAGATTGTCTTTATCACGTCTAGAGGCGTAGTTACTGCGGATGCGGCAGCCCCCGCAACCGCACCGGCAATGACGTGCGATTTGGGAGAGTACTGATGTGTCGGGTTAAATATATCGTGGATTTGCTCGTAAACGCTAAATTGGATAGCCTGGAATGGAATGTTTAGCGCCAGAGTAACAGGATACGAAACATAGAGAGACAAAATGCCTTCGTTCCGCACAATTCCCAGTGCCGTGGAGAGAAACGATGTGGACGTAGATGCAGATGTGCTTACCGAGAGCGCCTGCATTCTTTGCTTGATCACATCAAACGGATTCATAAGGGCATCTGAGGCCATGGTGGCCAGGGAGCCACAAACGCCTGTCTTTACAACCAAGGGAACGGAAGGGGGGAGAAATGTATCCAAAGTCCTTCTGGACTCCTCGTATGTTGCAAAGTAGAAGGCATGTGCTGGACCAGCACCCATTATCACAGAAATAACTCCCTTCCAAAGACGCTGGTTAGCAATCCCGCTTTTCAAAGACGATATGGAGCAAGAACCTCGCGTGGTACACACATTTGGAACAAGGGAGACAAGTGAGCTCATTTGCATTCGGGTCTATGGCATAAAGACGCTAACCCAACCTTAATGGTGTCTATCGGAAAAAACAGCGAATGCTCGGCGATGCCTGCAAAGGCTCCGGCCAGCATGTGAGTCGAAAATGACGAGTTTCTTGGCAAAGACTCGTAAAGGTCATCCTCATGCACAGCCATTTAAAATTAAAAATTCGGCCATAAATTTTTTAAAATCCAAGCCAATGGCCGATTCCAGCTCCTCCACCATTGTGGCTACCTTAGCGCGCACCGCGGCGTTGGGAACAAGGTATGGTGGGGGCACATACATCCCCCCTGCACGCCTTGCAATCATGCAGCGAGAGGAGCTAAATGATGCTTTGCGCTCTGGAGATGCAACAAAGGCCAGCGATGCTCACCAAAGAGTCTCCTGGGATGCGCTTAAAAAGTCGCTCAATGGCCTCATCAACAAGGTAGCATGTTTCGGCTTATCGCTAGGTGAACACTGCAAATATCAAGAACATTGTGATTGAGCTTTTTTCTGAAAACCTCATACGTGGTCGCGGGCTTTTTGTCCGGTCCCTGCTGAAGGCCCAGTCTGCCTCTCTCCCATTTACCCATGTTTTTGCAGCGCTTATTTCCATCATCAACTCGAAGATTCCAATTATCGGCGAGCTGCTCCTTTCGCGGCTCATTCTGCAGTTCCGAAGATCATTTCGACGCAATGACAAGGTAAGTAGTGCTCGCCAATCAACCTTCCCCTCAGATGCAGTGCTTGGCCTCCATTAAATTTCTTGCTCATCTTGTGAACCACCAGGTTGCGCACGAAGTATTGGCTTTGGAGCTTCTGACGCTTTTGCTGGAAAACCCGACGGATGATTCTGTCGAAATTGCTGTTGGCTTCATCCGCGAATGCGGTGCACATTTGACCGATGTGGCTTCGAAAGCGACAAATGCCATTTTCGAACGCTTCAGGGCCATTTTGCTGGAGGCTCAGGTGGATGTCCGTATTCAATGGATGATCCAGGTCCTTTTTCAGATCAGAAAGGACAAGTTCAAGGTGACCTTGTGTGAAGGTTTATTTTTAGGACAACATTCCAATCGCACAAGAGCTTGATTTGGTTGAAGAAGAGGACAGGATCACGCATCTTTTATCGCTCGACGACGATATCCAGGTGGACGATTCCCTGGTTATCTTCAGATATGATGACGATTTTGAAGAGAACGAAAAGAAATATTGCGCAATAAGGGAGGACATTTTGGGCGAGGTTGAGGATCCATCTCGACTTGACTCCGCAGCGGAGGAGCAACACCCACAAGAAGAGCCTTTGGATCTGAAGGCAGCTATGCCCGCTCTTGTCATCCGTGACAAGACCAATACTAACATCATCAATTTAAGAAAGGCGGTTTATTTAACTGTCATGTCATCTCTTGAGTTTGAAGAATGTTGCCACAAACTGTTGAAGCTTGCAGTTCCGGAGGGCCTTGAGATTGAGGTCTCAAACATGATCATTGAATGCTGTTCGCAAGAAAAGGCCTTCACCAAATTCTACGGGCTGCTATCGGAAAGATTTTGCAAGCTAAACCAGTCTTGGATGGCCCATTTCGAGGCGTCTTTTGTGGAAACCTACACAACCATTCACCGGCTGGAAACAAACAAAATACGGAATATTGCGTACTTGTTTTCCCACATCTTGGCAACGGACGCCATTTCTTGGAACGTTTTCAACTGTATAAAGCTAACAGAGGAGGACACCACATCTGCTGGGCGTATCTTCATCAAGTTCCTATTGCAGGAGCTCTCGTTGGAATTGGGGCCCTTGAAGCTGAAATCCCGCTTTTTCCCAAAACCCGTTGCCCCCGACCAATTTGCCGTGGAGCCTGTGTTTGAGGGTCTTTTTCCAAAGGAAGACCCGCGAAATACCAGATTTGCCATCAACTTTTATACGGCCATCAATTTAGGCCAGCTTACCGATGAAATGCGCGCATATTTGAAATGGCTTATGGATATTGCAGCCAAGGAAATTTAAATGCGCAGGCCCATAGAGCTCACCTCCAAAGAAGCCAGCCAGCCAGCCAGCCACTTGGCCAGCCAACCAATCAACGTAGCAACAAAATAAATTCATTTGGAAATTTATTTTGCAATTTACAACATTTGTCTCTGTGAATAAGCCTTGAAAGCAGCCCTGGCCTGCTTGAGAAACAAATAAAAGTTCCTGTGCTGATTCAGATGATGCAGAATTGCAGATGTCTCTGTTTCTGGGATCGAGCACTCCGTCACTACAGGTGTTAGCAAACGAAACAGCCGCACCTTGGTAATCCTCAGCACTGACATCAACAACGATAAAGAACTGCCTTGACCAGTCATTGGGGTCCACATTTGCAAAGCTAAACTTCATTAAATCCTCTAAACAATTAGCAACCATTCCCTCCATAAACTAACTTTTGACCACTTCGATGTCCAGCGCCAAAATGGATCTGAAAAATTCGGCCTCTGGCTTTTCCCTGGCTAGCTGATGCACCTGGGCCTGCAATCGCAGGCTTTTTACTACAACGATAAAGAAAATGCTAGCTACATTCTCTCTCTTTTTTTAACTTTATCGAAACTTCGTCGATCTTTTTGTGTATTTCTGAAAGGTGCTGAGATATTTTGTTTTTCTGCTCCGTGAGCTCATCGATACTTTGAATGGCAATTGAAACTTCAGACTGTTCGTTTTCAAGCTCTAATCTTAAATGACAAGATAGAATACCCTTGTGGATCTTTTTCTTTTGTGCTGAACAGATACGGAACTGCTCTTTGAACTGCTCAATGCTGCCTAAAAATTATTCCACAAATCCAGTACCAGAGTTTTCGGACAAAATCTGCGAATATGACGACAGTTCTGACGACAGTGATTGCCTTTTTTGAATAAAAAAGTCGTTAAACAAGCTACCAGCCTCTGCGAGCTCAGATCGAATTTCGGAAGAAATTTCTGCTATCTGGGATAGCATTGAAGATGGATTCAAAAAGAGCATCGATGAATCGGGACTGAACGGATCAATATCTCTTGCCCTGACTCCAGCGGGAGAACTCGACATTTTAAAATTTTAATTCCAATTAGCAATGATGGAATAGCTTGAAGCTAGGGTTGGGATGGACCGCAATTTAAGCTCCGGGTCCAGAGTAAAGGAGTCTGTGTTAAGCAACGTCGATATGTACACATTTGTCTCTGGCTATTAAACATGAAAGCATAGCTACATATTTACCAAAACTAAAACCATCTCGAATCTCCTGCGATATGATCGCATGGTACCCGTAAAATATTGAAATTTGATTTTAATAGAACATTGGGGATCCTCCCGTTTGGCTAGTAGTTGATGAGCCTGAATTGACTTTTCCATAAGATAGCTCTGCTAATGCCTCAATAAAGGGTTTTCATAGTCTTTGAGTCACCCACAATTGAATTTTCACATCCACCGATCGACAGAGGTGCTCATAGAGGTGAAGTTATTTGCAAGTCATAAAGCAGCCTTATTTTAGTGCGTTTTTAGGATTCGGAAGACGCACTGAGAAGCTTAAATCGAGAAACACATTTAGAAGCTTGTTTTGGCGCGAATTAATCCCAGCTTTTTAGCGGAGGCATTCCCAGATGCCTCCGGAGAGGGAAAGCCGAATTCACGCGCATCTTGGTGACTTGAAGGAATAGATTCTACTGGCTCTCGCATCTGTGATACGATGCCTGGTGCATGGCCAGGGCTACCTCGCCTCATTAAAGCATGTGTGCACCAACCAGCATACGCTTGAAAAGTACGACGACAATGCTCGTATGTGATTTTTACTTAGCGGTATTAAATGCGTCGAGTTTATTGTTTAATAAAGCCATTTTGCTGCGTTAATAAAGATGCTGCTAGTGGTTCATTTTCCTCGATCAATTGTAGATTTTCTGGACGTCTTTGAAAGAGATAAAATTATATGCTGATTTCATCTTCTATAGGTTCCATCTTTTCTATAATTTCTGACTTTAGAGTCGATACTTTCAAGTCTAGACTCTGTATTTTCGTGTATTTTCCTTCTAAACCTTCTATTTTTAATGAAAATTCTTGATCTCTATATGTTGGAATGTCTAGAAATACTAGCATATTTGGATCGTCTTGAAGGATTGTATTTTTTAAGCTTTTTCATGCCTTGGGGTTTTTAGAAGTATTAAAGGGATTGTAATATTTCCATCCTGTATAGATGTGGTACGTTTTAGAGCTTCGAAAAGTTGGGTAGGTTTTTGGAAAAATTGATACTTTTTTCGAATATTCCGATTAAAATTTCTCGAGTTTTTTGAAATTCTTTCATTACTTCACATTGAATAATTTGTTGTACACCTTTACACTTTAACCCTATCTGCCCTAATTCACAGCTTAGCGTTTTTTGAGCTTCATCAAAAGCTTCAATTTGTATACTTTCTAGATAATCTAATTGTGTTATATCCCATATGGCTAGTGAAACTTCATTAGCTTTTGCATGATCTTGAATCTTTTTCCATTTTTCAAGCCATTCATACATAGTCGATTTAGATAATTTACTGCAATACTCATATTTTTTAACCGACACAAATAACTTTATTTAAATATGCCACATGTGCGTATAGTTGCAGCACGATCGCTACATTGTCTCTCTAGCACGGAAAGTAACCTTAAACTATTCAATTATCGCAGCTGGCAAATTTTGAACAGATGACTTTGAAAAATTTCCAAGTTTTAAGAGTCTGATTTTAACGCACTCAAAAGTATCGCAGGTATAAAATTGAACAAAACCGACCTTGGGTCTTAAGTTCGATTTATACCCATAGGGTTAGCTTTTATGGGGCATCTTCTACCTCTCATTTTTGATATTTAGCTTAATTAAATGTTGGACATTGTCCCCAGCATATGTCAGAACAAGCACTAGCACTATAATCCCCTCCCGAAATGATCACGATCGCTATATGAGCAGTAAAGAGCATGATAAACTATCCACTCAATAAAATCTGACGAAGCAGATGCCTCGATAATCAATAGCACTCCTTTAATTACTTTTACCTTGCAATTCTAGATGCAAAGTTATCGTACTTCTTCAATACAATCATAAATAAAGAATGTATTCAAAGTTAACTCGAATACTCTCAGAAGACGAAACATCAAGAAACCTGATAGCTGCTGCGTCAGAAGTCAAAAGGCAGAAGGCCCTAGCGACTTACGCAGCAGCGAGAAGCCAGGATTTTTACAAGCCAAACAACACGAAGCAAGGATTGTTTTGCAATCTTTATTTGGAGAACCACATCCGGATATGCCCGTCTGGGCATTAAGGATGCAGGAAACGTTAATAGCCGTGCAAGAGGAGCTTTCGCAGCCATAGCGTTGCCCATTGCATTTAAGCGGCTATGTTAGGGACAAAATGTCGACTGAAGCACAAAATACCCCCTAACAGGATACTTGTACAATTTAAGTTTAGAAGAAGCGATCGTTAGATCTCCCCGCATCTTCAATCAAGTCGAGGGATTATGCGGGGTTCTGCTTTTATTTATAACCAAAGTTAATCAATGCAGATTTGCTCTCGGTTGTGAAGTTTATCAAATCACCAGTAAATAATCAAAGCTTAAACCAAATAAAATAAGTATGCAAAAATGATCGCAATAATGATTTTAAAATTAAAATATCGTAGCTATTGTAAGCTAAAAGTTACTGTATTTGGATTGGTAGGGTTAGGGTTAGGATGTGTGATATGGGCATTTAAACATTAGTTATTTAATTGGGCCTCGTGATATGGGAAATATATAATGTGGACCAACATGCAGTTTCAATGAAATTAATTTTAGCCCAATCCCAACCCTAGCCCAAACATCGCTGACTAATTTGGTGGAATCTTGTGTTATTTATGTTTGTTTATATTTTCAAATCGAAAAGTGATTTCGCACACAAAAGGCACGCCTCTCGTTGGTTAATATCCCATTTATTTGTTGTTGTTTTGTTTATCCATTTCCCTCACTACAAGCATGTCATCTTAACAACATGAAAAGAATAAATAGCGAATGTTGTATTGAAAAGTATACAACCATGATTCCAAAGCGAATAACAGCTCTTCTTTTCTGTGTATGCTTAGCTTTATTTTCGGCCTCATCTGTGATGTCGATAAAACCTGGTATCTACTTTGCAAACATGACCTCATCGATTTCTAATGGAACAACTGCTCCGTTCATTATACACGCAAGCAAAGGTCTTGATGTTAATGTCACTGCTTTGGGCGGAATATATCAAGATTCTTCTATTTTTGTGGAATGGGATCATTTTTCTGGTCATGATAGCTATGAAGTTATATTTTCTCTCAAAAGTTTAGCTAATCCGGATCAAATTTTTCCCGAATTGAAAAGCAAAGATACTGGAAATGCGACTATTTTGTTGAAAGAGTATGGTTCTTTTGAGCCAGGAATGTATGTCATCCTTGTCTCCAATGCCCTCGGCCAAGGTTTATCAAATCCATTTATCGTTCTCACCCCTAATCTCCTTTCTGTTAAGACAGATACGGATAAGGTTTCCACTGGCCAGTCTTTGGGTCTTTCTTGGACTCCATTCAACACTTCTGATACTTTGAGCATATCTCTTATCCACGTCTCAAGCGGTTCTGAAGATATTATTGCTACAGACCTTCCTGATACTGGAGCTACCAGTCTTGAGTTTTCATATCCACCTGGTATTTACGAATTGAAATTAGTATCCTCCCTTGGAATTGGTTTCTCAAACCGTTTTGCTATTGCCACCGAATCTAACACGATCGTTGTCACAGCTACTCCAAACAACATTTCCTCAATCAATGGTTTCACAACTGTCGCATGGGGACCATTCGATCAGGCTGAGAAATTCGTAAACCTAACCCTAACCGGGAAGGATGGACTCGCTTATAAGAATGTGTCTAATGTG
>NW_013546233.1:0-555 GCF_000760515.2 Mitosporidium daphniae
TATAAAAATGAATTAGTAATATTAGGTGTAAAATAAATATTATTCACTGCGTTAAGATTGGTAGGTGCTACCCCTGCTGTTGCATTAGTTGCATTTCTCAAGGCAGCATACGTACCCGTTCCCAATGGACCTGCGTTAGAAGCAGCATTATCTAAATGAATGATATTATTTCTTACATCAATAAGACCTAAATTACTAGGAAACATAATTCCTGTAGCTCCAAAATTAGTTCTTTGTGAAGCTAAGTTTGGCATATAAAATGTATTATTCCATATTATGTGATTAGCATTACTCGTAGCAGAATATCCTAAAATTCCATTTGCGTTATTTTCGGTTCCTAAGATATTTGTAAACATATTATTGATTAATGAATCCGCTCCTGATGAAGATGTAGTATATCCAGAAACTATAGCTGTAGTTCCAATTCCATTATTCACTAAATTGGTAACTAAGTTTCTAATAAATCGAATACCAATTGATGAGGTATTATTAATACCATTTACTGTACTATTAGAAGACGTACCTGAGTTAGGCGCAAATAAGTTTGTAATTTTA
>NW_013546232.1:0-555 GCF_000760515.2 Mitosporidium daphniae
GAATACATTAACTCTTCACCATTTAAAGTGGTTCCCCCAGCGTTTAACCTAACAAACAAAGTTGGATCTTGACTTTCTTCATTTTCAATTTTTTCAATTTCATTTTTTAGTATTTCATTGCTAACCAAAATCTCAGGTATTATAAGATTATGGGCATTTTTTATTCCTACAAATATTGGTTTTATATCTTCAATTGATAAACAATCAAATTTAATGTACTCATTTTCTGAATTTTTATTTTTTATTTTTATTTTTTTTGAATTCTCTTTTATATCTTTTAAAAAATCTTCAATAGTAATGTTATAATCATAATTTAAAAGCCAAGAAAGTGGAAAAGGGTAGTTTGAATCCCAAGGGAATATATCTTTTGGAGATAAATCAATATAGCTAAAAGTATCTATTTTTACATCATCGTTTAATCCATTATTATTCTTTTTGTTTTCAAAAAAATGAATTTTTGCTTTTTTTCGTTCATCCATTTTTAGTGTTAGAAAAAACGGTATTTTTCAAACACTAAAAATGGATGAACGAAAAAAAGCAAAAATTCATTTTTAG
>NW_013546231.1:0-553 GCF_000760515.2 Mitosporidium daphniae
CTCTTCGTGGTATTCCTTTCGGTATCAAATACGTAAGCCCGCAGTAAAACCAATCAGCTTGAGGTGTTCCTTCTAAACATATAACTTTCACAATATCATAAAGATATTTGTGAAGAGTTGTAAGTTTCTTAATGAAAAAATTGTAAATACCATCAATTCCAGCAGCTTTCCAATTGGGAAGCCAATTAATGATATTTACAAATTCATCAAGTGAAGGAAACGTGGTCGGATGATTATCTGATACAAATGGAATCAAATAATCATCGTACGTGACTGTGTCATCATTTTTGTTCCACATTGTAGACCAAAAACTCACAATTTCATCACGGCTAACCACATGCTCGGATTCCACACGCTCGGATAACCCACGATAAAATCGACCTCGGAAAAGCTCAAACATACGATTCTCTTTTCGGAATTGCTTCCTACTTTCATGCATCGTAATTTTTTTCTCGTAAACATTCAAAGACTCATTCTTCTTAACTAAAGCCTCAGAAAGATCAGTTACGCTGCTCAAGTTTAAATTAAACTCTCGCATGATTTTCTTAAGGCT
>NW_013546230.1:0-553 GCF_000760515.2 Mitosporidium daphniae
ATTTTTTGTGGCTCATTGGGGGTTTCGAATTCTAAGCTAAGCTTCCAATTAAGGAAAACTACGATTTTTAACATCGAAACAAATCTATAGGGAATGGAATGTGCTGATTTCTAACGGCAACTGAGGGAATGGAGTGTAAGCTGGCTATACACAACCCCAAAATCAACCCTCATTCTCAACCGGCATCACCTCTCGCTAGAACCGCATGAAAAAAACAAAAAAAAACTAAAAAAAAAAAAAACTACGAGCATCAATTGAAAGATTACAAAAATAAAATAAATAAAAATAAAATAAATACTGTGATGCTCACTAGATTTTCTACCTAAGGTATGGTAAAGAAAATGAAAAATGATCATACACCCGATTATCAAGTTCCACGCTTGAAAGGCATATCTGGTACATGGTAAGTCTGTTTCAGATCTATTTAAATGATTGGCCAGAGTCTCAATTGTACAGCGATTGGAAGTGACGACAGCAACCGAGTTTCAAATTTTTGGTTTTGCAATTCTTCTTTTTATCACACAACACTGTTGAGCTGCGCCAAAGTTCTTAC
>NW_013546229.1:0-553 GCF_000760515.2 Mitosporidium daphniae
ATACATACAACGAAGAACTTTGGAAACTTATAAATTCAAAAAAGTAATAAGTCAACTTTAAATTTAGTTTAATTTTTATTTATATTGAATAATCATTAAAAAGTAAAAATACAATTGAAAACTTCCTATTATGCACCACTCAAGATTTATATTTAGCCTATTTTTTTCTCTTTTTTGCAAAATAATTGTAGCACAAAATGATTATATTTATTACTACAACTATTGTAATGAAGGCGATGAACAGTTTTATCTAAAAAACTATTCCTTGGCACTAAAAAAATATGATACAGCTTTCCAAAGCGTAGATTTTATTCATACAAAGCAGTTGAACAAATATGCTCTAACTTGTATTGCTGCTGGAGACACCAGCAAAGCTATAGATTATGTAAGAAAAGCATTGATAAATGGATTAGATACTATTGTTCTCTATCAATTCATGTATACACATTTAAAAGGAAATAAAAGAATTTTTGAACTAAAAGATAGAACCTACAATTTTCACAACTTAAATTTAAAAAGGCTAGACCTGCCCTATTCAAGAGAGGTAGATAGC
>NW_013546228.1:0-552 GCF_000760515.2 Mitosporidium daphniae
TCATTTTAATTTTTCCGAGGATCATTGGAGTAGCTCATGATAATGAGAGTTGTTTCTTTCCTTGCATATATGAAAGTATGGATGATACATTTAACATTCTTGAAAGAGTTAATATTTTATTGATAGGATTTCTTGCTTTTTTGAGTTGCGAATTTTCCTTTTCAAATGTGGGTTATTTCTTGCTTTTCTTGGGTATCTATGTATACGTTCCTAAACACTCAGACGTAATTTTTCCGATTATSTATGAATTCGTTTKTAAAGTCTTCAGAATGWTTCGTTTTRAGAATTCAGATGTTAAAAAAGAGGRAAAAAAACAGAATTCAGATGCTAAACAAGTGAAAAACGATAAGAATTCACATCTTAAAGAAGAGAAAACCGATGAGAATTCAGGTGTTGGAAAAGAGAAAAAAAAGGATGAAAATGGTCAAAATAACCCTAACCCAATCGCACCCACTTGAGGGGAGCGACGAAGACAAAGAGTCTTTGATTTAATAATAAATTCACCGTTTTTAAGAATGCCAAGTAATAATCACATACGAAGATCTTCCACTG
>NW_013546227.1:0-551 GCF_000760515.2 Mitosporidium daphniae
CCACAAAACAAGGGACGCTACCAATTCAGTCAAAAATTACGAAATCTCCAAAGCCGATCTTACGATAAATCAGCTAAACTCTCTTCTTTAGAGCACGTTCTCACTCTGGCTCGATTTATGGCCACCACAACCAAGAGTAAAAGCGATCGATTTATTTATACTTTAGAAAAGAACATCAGACTGCTACTCCCACAGATAAATGACACCAAAGACATCAAAAGGTCAGGCGTAGACCAATTAGAGATTCCTGAATTGATCAAACGCCTTAAACTCAACCAGCCTCATAAAGCAATAAATTCCATATTTAGGACCATTAAGAAATACCATACAACGCTTTTTAGAGGAATCCATCGGAGTTCAGATTGATCTTTTAGGCATTTTTCGCAGAAAAATCACACCATCGACGATGGTCAGAAATCATGGAACAATTTCCAAATATCGGCCGAATGGGTTTCTCCAAACCGCCTAAATGACTTTTTGCTTTTATTTGTTTCCAGCATTTTGTGTTAGAAGCTATACTGCAAATAGCCCACACCGCATGCTTGCATGGG
>NW_013546226.1:0-550 GCF_000760515.2 Mitosporidium daphniae
CAACAACTGTTGTTGCAAAATCTTTTGTAAATTTAACCCTTAAATTAGGCAGTTCAGCATCAGATATTCCGAAAGGTGAAGAATTTGCAGGGGATACATTTGTATCTTCCAGGTTTTCATCGATCTCTTCCTGCTCTTGGACCGATTGTTGCTCTTGTGTCGATTGCACAACAGTCTCGCTATCCAATGCAGGGGTATCTGCAATTGATGGAATCAAAGACATGTTAAAATTCGGGAAAAATGTCGCCCCTGCCTGGCTAGCTTGAAAGAATTTCAAAATTTCAGACTTTGAAATACCAGTTTGAGAAAAAAAGATCCACTTAAGCTCGTCAATCGATTTTCCATCGTTCAAGTTGAGAATCCTGTCCCAGTTTGGAATTTGATTGTCTGCAGATGAATATGTGGGAGACCAAAGGACCTTCAAAATCGTGGAAAAGAATACTTGCCATCGTAAAAGGGCTCTCTCTTTACGATCCATCTTGAGCTGGTTCAAATGAGCAGAAGTAAAAATTGTTTTCAAAGCACCCTTCTTACCAGACTTTATGACGTC
>NW_013546225.1:0-549 GCF_000760515.2 Mitosporidium daphniae
TAAATACTCATGAATTAAATATTTAAATATAGCTCGTTCACTTACCTTTTACACAAAATTATTGCGAGCATCCTTCGACAAACTGTAAACGTTTTACAAATATTTTTTCGCGACTTTTTTTTTTCCCCTATGTGAATTCCCCAGAGGAAAAACGGACTCGCGAGAAACATGGCGGAATGCGCAAGAGTGCGTTCGCAAACAAGGGGGGGGGATACAGTCACTTGCTCACTTCCTCTATTCATATAATAACTGAATTAGAAGTAACTTTAATTTTAAAAATAATTTTTTCACTAAATTCCCACCAAGAAACGATTTTTCCCGGTATTCCCCGTTTTCCCATTTCATCCCACGTTTACTTGAAATATCCCAAAATTTAGTATTTTCCCCGATACTACTAGTACTACTTGTACTACTAGTACTACTTGTACTACTAGTACTAGTAGGAGTAGTAGCTACGCCACATACGCGTTGCTGACAATGGCTTCACCATACATGCGTAAAGCAAAAAATGCTTCGCCTTACACGTAACTTAAAATAGCTACACCATAT
>NW_013546224.1:0-548 GCF_000760515.2 Mitosporidium daphniae
TTAAAAGCCTCTTTGTATATGGCATTAAAGTATATTACTCGCCTTTCTGAAGTTGGTAGCTCTTCTAATGAGATTTTTAACAATCTTACTTGTTTTGTTGTCAGTGAGGTGTTGTCCGGCTCTCAAGAATTTCTTGATTCAATTGAAGGCTGCGGTATATCAGCTATTTTGAATACATTATACTCTTTGGTGCAGGAAGATAGGAATGCTCTACTTTCATTTCTACTTTTGCTTCTTAATGAATCCGTAACATTTTTTCCTTCAAAACAGGACTCCATATTTTCAAATTATTTTCAAGGGTTTGTAAGGGCCGATTCTCTTCAATACCTCAGCCTACTTTTCAGAGCTGCAGATCACATGCCGCCCGGTACTGAAGAGCAAGCTGCACATATGTTCCCCTGTGATTTGTACCTGTTAAGCTCCATTCTTTGCTTTGCTATTGAAGGTTTAGCTTTTGTCGGCACAGATGTTCCCAACAGTATTTCGGAATTGTTTTTTGCAGATCTGATTCTTCATTGTACTCGAATAGTCTTTTGTTACCATCAAAG
>NW_013546223.1:0-29856 GCF_000760515.2 Mitosporidium daphniae
GCATTTAGAACTGTATTTTGATTAAAAATGGGAGTTTGTGTTGAAAAAGAAGGATCAAACGATGCTTCTGGTGGACAGTCAAGGGGCAAACTAGAGCCATGCAGCTCTTTTACAGGAGAAGTTCCAGATTCGTTTAATCCTAAAATTAAATTCGTGTTTGAAGCACAGGTAGATGTGCAGGATGAAGGTGAAGATAGAAAATTCATCTCTCCCGGTGTAGGTGGAAGTACTTGAGCACCATCATCATTGATTGTAGTTGGCTTCTTTTGCTTTGGAAGCTTTCCCCATCCCCAAGACCAAAATGAAGAAGACTGTCTTTCTTGATTGGCATTAGAACGAAGTCCAGCTATCGAGGTACTGTAGTCATAAATTTCAGAATCGCTCAACGAGTGACCCCGCATTATGATGAGATCATCATCTTGATCGTCATTATGACGATCCTCGTTGGTATCTTTGTTTTCAACCTGTTTTTCACGAGAGCTTGGAGTGATGCCAACCGATGATGTATAGTCAACTTCCGAATCTGAGAGCGGATAGGTTATTGTCGAGGGTATGACGGCCCTATCGCCCAGAGATAAGTTTGTCAAATTGGACAAAAGATCAGGTGATGGTTTTTGAGAATGGATCAATGGACTGGTAGCATATTCTTCCGGAACTGGATCCAGACTTTCAACCACGAAAAAACATTCCCCAGCCTCACCAACCTTCATACTTATAGATTTGAGTGGGGGAGAGCCATTAACAGAAACATCGACCTATTAATTCTAAATTAAGAACAAGAATTACTATTTTGTCTTGGGGCAAAAGGACCTGAAGCTTTCCAAACCGCACGTGAAATGGGGAACATGAGAAGTGACCAGAGGCGTCTTCAACAACAATCACGTCTATTGCTCCAGTAAGTGTTGATGGGTTAATGTCTCTGTAAAACTCGGATACCGATACAAATACTCGACCAACGCGTTCAACGAATTGCATGTCCAATTGATCAAAGGGATTTTGAAAAAAATTATTTTAAATTCCCTTACAAGGTTGGCATTTTGATGGTGCATGCCATTTTATTCCATACCGCAATAGCCTTGCAAAATAATGCATGCTGCGATGCAAAGTAATTGTATCACCGCGTTGTACTAATTTTAACCCTTGTGGCGCTTTTGGACTTTTGAGAAGCTTTATTTCCTTTGAGAGGAAAGGTTATGTGGAATGTTCTCATCAAATTGACTCCAAATATTCTGTCACTTCAGTTTGAGAAAGCAACACAAACTCAGGCGCCATGGATCGGGTTTGCCATTCTGGAATGTGTGTATTTACGGAAACATGGAAAGGGACCATTCTTAAGATCCCAATTTCTATACAGTCAGCAGAAAAGGAGGAGCCAGAAGCCCCACTGGCTTCATATCCCTCCTTAATTGCGAGAATAGCGGTATGAATTGCGTCTTCAAGGGTGGAGTCTTCTTGATATCGGCGCTCAAGAAAGGCCTTCGCATTTGCAGTATTTTTCCCAATGGCCGTTGCACGCCATTGCCAGAATGTCCCACTAGGGTCGATTTGGTAAAGCGAATGAGGTGTGATCGTTTTCCTCTGATTTCCATCACCGGTGGCAGCAGAATCGTCAAACCCGGCCACCAAAAACGAAACACCAAATGGGCGAACACCGCTATTCATTAAAAAGGCTTCCATACCCTGATTGTGTGTACTCTTGAACGACAGAGGCAAGTTCCTTGACCAAAATTAAGGCAGTTGGATATTCTCTAAAAGCCATCCAATGCTTTTGAGCAATTTTTCGTGCCTTTGCAATAAGTAGTTTGGCATCAGGGCTTATTCCAGAGTAGACCAAGCCTAAGCCCGGCGCTACAAGGGTAACCCGGCTCTCCATCGTGTCAATAAGTGGTGAAGCAAGTCGCTTTTCAGCAGCGAGGACAATGCCCTCCTTCGTTTTTATGCCAACACTTGTATGCCCATTGAGCACCGCTTTTAGGGCATACTCGATTTGTACAAGCTTTCCGGTGGGTGAAAATGTGGTCAAGGAAAAAGAAAAGCGGTCACTGGCTGCATCGCTGGACATCGATCAATTTTAAAAATAATTTAATGCACTTGTTGCAGTCAATTGATGCGCAATTTTCAAATTTAATACACGGATATCCCTTGATTATCGATAATCCCCACATTAATGATTGCTCTTCAATGGGATTGTTGTTTGCAAATGGCCACTAATTAAACTTTATTAGGGAAAAGGTGCTTTTAGTGACGTTTCTCGGTAGGAGAGTGCCAAATAACTCGGCAAACGGACGAGAGGTCCCGCTTGGTACCTCTAAAGACCCAGAGCACGTAGAAATCCCATTGTTACTTCTCTCCCCGCTTTTAAGCCCCTTCCAGGCATCATGAGTATTTTGGATGACTTGAAGTGCGAACTCCTTATTCTTGAATTCGCCATTAAATGCAAAAGAGTTTTCCGGCTTTCCATCGGGGATTTTATATAACTTGAACCAGTCGCGAGTAGTTTCCAATAAACCGGGACATTTTTTCTTGACATCCTCAATATCAGATAATTCAGAAGCCAATGGATCTTCGGAATCAATGGCAATGATTTTCCAGTCTGTTTCGCCCTCATCTATCAGAGCAAGGGCACCGAGCACCTTGACTGACTTGATCTGGCCAGTGAACCCCTTTTGTGCACCAATCTCAATAACATCCAGCGGATCATTATCTCCACGATAGCTCGTATGTTGGCAAGTTTCGGAAGGATCTTCCCACGTCTGGGGAAGGGCTCCATAGTTCCATGGGTATCCATTGAGAGGAAATAGATTGGCAACATATCTCAGAGCACCTTTTTTAACATCCTGCTTAATTGGATTGCCTTCTTCGCAAGTGGAAATCTCCAACTTTGCATTTGTCCAACGGGGGATTTCAAGTACAAAGTTGAATATATCGTCTTGTCCCGTTTTGAGGGGAACATCGTGGAAGAACGAAAGAACCTTTCCAGAATTTCCATCCTCAAGAAATACACGGTATGCTGGCGAATGTTCCTGGCCTAAGGTTCGCAAGTTATATGAAGCCATTGAAGAGTAAAATTTAATTCTAAAAGACACAAGTCTAAGAATTGATATTTTATCAATCCTGTTGATTTGCATGAAAGCAATTTAAATTGTGGGTTTGGATTGCTTTCAACTATGCTTGGAAATAAAAATTAATCCAATCTCGAACATGATTTGTTTAATTTAAAATTAAACATGCTTGATTTTATGAATCCAGCCGGGGATGACGAGAGAATCAGGGAATTTATCATGCAAAACTACCGAGAAATCCCCAGTCTTTTTGATTACAAGGGTACCGAAGAGATCAAATCTGTGCAGGTATTTCTTCCATCTTTATCCTTTAGGAACGAGTTGATTCTTACCTCTCGCTAAAGGAAACTGGGTTGCACTTTAACGAAAGGCTGATCTCCAATAGGGAGTTCCGAAATCCAAATATTTATGTGAAGCTGTTAGAATTTGCCGATCTGAACGAATATGCGACGAACATAGAAAAAACCTCGTACGACCCAACCCGGTTTCTTCCCCATACATCCTACAAGCATCTTGGTGAGATGCAACGCGAGGAACACAACCGCCGCTTGTCATCATCTTCTCATAAGTAACTTATGGTAGCGACTAGCGTCAATAACATGCATCATGATACTTACAACATGCACGGCATAACGTTAATAAATAGACCCACCAAAATATTTATGATTTATTGTAGGCGATTTCTCTCCGCCTTCCCTGGTGTTCGTTCTTTTTAATGCCGAGACTAGAATAAAAATGTAAAGGAGCAAACCCTGGGATGTTTCTTCTTAGCCCCTCCAATAACACGCAGGCTTTGCACAGCGGGTTGCTGGAGATATATCCGCATCTAGTACAGTTTTCTAATCAAGTATTGCAGTCAAAATCATACGTTGGACCGGTGCTGAGGGATCTCCAAGTGCACATACGGCAAGCTTAGCAAAAGACTCTCCAGATCGAATGATGTCTACAATTAAGAAACGTGTCTACTTAGGATAATTCTAGGGTTCATCCTCTCCAACTGCTTCAAAAAGGTCCGAGCATGGCCCCTGTAGGCGTTTGGCGCATACTTGCACTCGGTTGAAAAATAAGTCAGCTTTTTGTGATATGCATACCTAAAATGAGTCAAAAGAAACTCCTACATAACAATCTCCTTTTCAAATGTGTATTTGAATGGCTTCGATCGGGGAACGGTCCATGTAGATTTCTCCCCATCACACTCTGATGTGGAATCCTTTGGGTCAGAACATGTCCTTATAGAGGTGCATCGAGCAAGTCGAGGAACATCGCCCCTTAATACTATTTCAATGAGCAAAATCACTTACAATTCAGAAGCACAGTCTCTGCCATATCATCGGCATTATGTCCAGTGACAATTGTACTGGCACCGATGAGCACTGCGCCTCGATCCAGAGCCTGTCTCCGAAATACACCGCAAAATGTGCAATTGTTTTTGTTTCCAATCCTGGCAACAATTTTGTCCATCGTCCATCCTTCATATAGCTCTTCATAGGTTATTATTTTCAATGGAAGCCCATATTCAATTTGGTTCACTTTTACCGTCTAAAATTAGGAGTGTCCGCAGTGAAACCTCTAAAGAGTCGTCGCGATATCCAGAAATACCCTCATCTATGGAGAGCAAAAGTAAGTCCAAGTTATAATTATATCGCTTATTGAGTGTCGTTAAAACATGTGCCAGAACCGTGGAATCTTTTCCTCCAGAAACAGCAATGGCAACCTTGTCACCGGGCTGGAAGAGGGAGCTAGAAGTTATTGTCTGATGGATTTCTTCCTCAAAGAGATAGAAAAAACACCCTTTGCACACGGCCTCTCCAGATAGTGAGCGTCTAATGATGGCACGGGCAGAGGTGCATCTAACACACTGCATTACAAAATCTTTTCCAAAAGTTAATTTTTTTAATTAATTTTATCTCCCCATTAATGAGAAATATATCTCCACAAGCGCTCGGAGGCAAGGAGCCGCGCAGAGATCTCTACTTTGTCATCTAAGATAAAAATCAAATCCTCCTCAATCCATTTTATCGGGTGTTCCTCCTGGAATGCAAGAGTAGAATTTTTGTAATAAGAAATTGCAGCGACAACCAGTCTTCCCCGACATTCTGGATCGCTTTTCCCAAGAATATTTTGCAACTCTCTCAGCGACAGTTCCATTTCGCGTGTATATTTTTTTCTAGATCTCATTTCTGCTTTTGATTTGAACAGGATGGAAGATATCCATTTCCATGTTCCAAACACAATCAGCAAGGAGGGGACCGCGGCAAGAATGGCAAAATTTAATTCATTTGCACGCAATAGTTGATCCAGTGCTTCTAGTGCAGCACTTGCGTCTACCCTGGTTTTTTGAGCTTGGATTAAACCAAGTCTAATCAAATCAACTGAAAACAAAAATGAAAAATCGATCAATACCAGGGTGCCTTAGAGGACTTGAAAGCCTCTCCTCATAGTCCAAATAAATCAAATTGAGCCCCTGGCCTTCTTCAGTGATGGAATATTTTTTTTCGGCAACGTAATCGGCCACCATTCGCTTTAAGCTCTAAGAGTTAAATATTCCACCTGCCTCTGCATCAGATGAGAGTGAAGATTCAATGCCAAATTTTCTCGTTTTATATCTGATCATAGCCCACATGTCTTTTAAAGGAGATATGATCCATTTGATTGACGCAGATATTAGTGTCTCTTTTAATTGGACAAATTTGTCTAGCCACCACTCAACGTTCATCACTGCGATAAGATGGCCGATGGAAGCACAAGAAGCAAAGACTAAAAGTGCCATTGGCCAAGTTCTTAAAATCAAATTTGGCTTTCTAAACGTGGTCAATGATATGGGCGATTCTAGCAGCGATTTCTGATATGTGAGTTGAGGTAAAATTTCGGAAATGTATTTCTCATCACCTTTTAAAGCAGCCATCCACTGGAAATTCATTAATGCCGAAATTTGAATAAATATTTCCATCTTTTTCTGGTGTATTTGAGAGCGAAACGAGTTCTTTGAAAACACAAACCATAGAGGTTTTTTTTGGATGTAATAAACAGGTCCTACTTTTAATTTTGCCTTATCACGCTTACATGCCAATGAATAATAACAGAAACCAACGGGGGATTTTAAAGCCGATGCCCAGAACCGAAAATCTTCATTTAACCCTTCAAGTAGGGAATAAAGCTCCATGATCTTTCTTCCACACACGAGAAACAAGAAAAAAGTTTTATATAATGTTGGTTCTGCGTGTTTTCCCTCAAAAAGAAAAGATACCATTTCAGTAAGTCGAGTAGCCCCGAGCATCGCTGAATAAACGAAAGGGTCTTTTTGAAGGAAAGTAAATGCTTCACTTTTTAAAATCATTTCTTTGATAAGTTTAGGATCAACACAAGAGAAAATATTGGCATCTGCCATAGGCCTGCTGGTAAAGGGGATCTGCATGTCTTTTGCTGCAAGTTGATATGTGCTGAATTTCAAGAATCCAAAGTTGTAAATGAGAATGTTCAAAAGTAAATTTTAGTACACACCAAATTGCAGTTTCAAACCAACAAATTCCGAATCAATTGAGATCAAAGCATACAAGTGCAAATATTACAAAATAAAGCTTTAAATCAAACCCATAAGATGAATGAAAGGCCTTCATTGGCCCCGCCATCAGACCTTCATCGTATGGTATGTGACTACTACAAGCTGGATGCACCAGAGGTATTAGAAATCCCATTGTTAGGAAAGTCATTTTCTGAATTGAATGGCATCAATTTTGATGTGGAAAGCTATTTTGCATTTAAGCTTCTGCCTGAGCTAAATCTGAAATCTTTTAAAAATCTGATGCAAACCCTTAACAAAGGTATGTTCTCAAGCTTACTTTCAGAAATTGAGCTCCTTTCTCACGAATATTCCAAGGTGCTTCGCGAGGACTGGTCATCAATGCTTATTCAAAATGGCTCTTCCCCAAATTGCTCTAACATTGGAATTGGAAGTTTAGACTCTGATATTGTAACCCTAGTTTAAATTTATTTTAACATTAACAGGAATTTTGGAATTTTCTTAAATTAGAGTCTGATAAGGACCTTGCTCTAATTGGCCAGTTCTCAGACGAATCGCAATAAACCAAACCTCGTTGCATGTTGATGCCAGTAAAAAAACAAACGCATCGTGATCATGTTTATGGGTCTATGGACCTCATTTTTGTTTTCTATATTCTCTTTGCTCGTATATCCCTCTTGGGTCTCATCACGCTACTTGCATAGGGAATGTGACTCTAAGGATGATTTGGGATACTTCTCCATAAGAGACTGCTTTTATATTGAAAATAAAGCAGCATCCGTTATTTTAACATCAGGACATTTTAGTGAGGATCACAATCTCGGTGCCATCATCGCAGTCGAAAGGTCTACAAACAAGAAAATTTTTAACGCGTCTTCGCTCATATGGTACCTTTCTCCAAAAACAGGCCAATTATTCAATTTATGGGAGGATATGTTTCGGATGGAGCCCTTTTCTCAAGGTCCACACCCACGATATATTTGTCTGCGGCCAAGAACGCTAGAACACGAAGAGCGATCTTCTTGGGTTATCGAAGAAGATCCAATCGCAACAGAAAGTGATTCTAAACTGTTGGTGAGACACGAGGCATCTGGTCGTATATTAACATTTAATGGAGTAAATCGCTCAGTTTCTCTTGAACCACACAGAGAATTCATCGGCAAGGGTGGTCTTTCTGCTGTTGCCCACACTTGCGAGCCATTTCGCCTTAAACATGCATCTTCTTTTTACCAAAAGCCTATGGAAGATTCTCTAACCACGTATAGATCTTCAATCACCGATCAGCGATGGAGTTTTGTGCCATTTGCCGAATCTCTCTTTATGATCATAACACAAAGAAAGAATAACAGCTATTTGGCGATCTCTGACAGTCATACTACTATCAATGGTACAAGAAGAGTGACGACAGCAGCGCTAGATATTGATGATCCGCGGCAAATTTGGTTCACTGAATTTACATCCCAAATGGGTGATAGTGAAGTGATAAGGAACTTGGCGACCGGACAGATCCTCGACGCAGCAATTAATGATAATGAAGAGAATTCGGATCCTTTTTTCGACTTGCCATCTCGAAACGACTTTCTCGGTAATGATGATGAAGAGGAAGAAGAGGAAGAAGAAGCAGAGTCCTATAAAAAAGATTCTATATACCTCGTCACTTGCCCTTTTTTTCGCTCCTGCAAAAATTACAGTGAATATCCATTCTGGAATTTTGATTTTTTCCTGAAACGATTTTCCATCCATCTACCAGATCTTGTGAAAAGACAATCAGAGCAAAGAAACCCATCCGTCACGTTCTCCAGTGGTCGACTTGTACAAAAAAAGAGCAAGGAAAAACGCATGGCCGATGCACTTTCGTTTATGGATCCAAACAGCAAAGAGACATGCATATCTCTGCGTCTCCATAAGGATATCTCCAACTTTGCCATTTCATTAAAGCAAGAGGAGGGGAATGCGTTAATGCTGGAGCATGTTATTGACAAATATTTGCCAGATGGTACTATCGATAAAGCCAAAATTCCCTCACGCCAGTACTGGGTGCGCTTGCCTCTAAATGAAGCGGACGACCCTATGGCCTTAGCTGCTCTCACCAGTGGAAAAATGAACTAACATCAGTAGACGTCTTTTTCGACGGAAAAAATCGCTATATAGATGTGTGTAGGGTTCTACGACTACAAGGTATATAGGCAGCCTGGGTAATTTAAGTCTCTTCAGATCAAAAGAAGAAATGAAGTTAGTCCATGTATGCTGACGCGAACTTATGTGTGCATCGATTTGAACAGATGATAGTGGCCGTTTAGCCCATAGAAATAAACTGCAAGTTTACAAGTAACCATTTGCCTTTTTTCAGCAACCATTTGATGGGAGTAACCCTGGTCCGATGCCGTCCCCCATTCAAAGATAGATGCGAGTAACATACACACCAATTCAACAAGCAGTTTTATGTTTTAATTTTTCGCCAAATGGGTTTTGTATAATAAATTAGTTAGGTTCTTGCCAGACGAATGGCAATCATGAAGAAAGGGGATGTTCCTGATTTCAGATAGTCCACTGATATCTGCGTATTTCCTTGGACACAAATCACATAAAGCGTATTGGAAATCGTCGGGTCAATTTCAATCATCTCCTCCACGCTTTCCCGAGAGCCTCGCTTGACCTTGCCATGAATTTTATCTCTCGATGCGGTCGTATCTTTACAGATGCCAAGACAGGCTTTGGGACCAATGTGCCTCTCTGCTTTTCGCTTAACGAGCGAGGCATACTTGATGAGTGATTTTGGAGTAGTAGGATTTTCAGAAGGCTTATGCGGTACAAAAAGAAGTAGATCAAGAGACTGTTCTTTGCCATTAGGAAAGTCATCGTGTATGACCTGGTAGGAACCAGGCATAAAGTGGTGGATTGACGAAGAAACCACTGAAAAACACCTTTCATCGATACTGCGGTAACCCGAAATTATTGACTGGATCAACGAGTCCTTGTCAGAAAGCCCAACACACTCGTAATAGTGGCGGTAGTTTGGAGGTCCCGCCAACTGCCAAGAACCAGAATTTAACAGACCCGAATACTCTACACATAATCCTTCAAAAAATGAATGCAAAGAAACCACGCGGTTTTTTCGCAAAACTGTCATGACCGATGAACACACTTGAGGACTTTTGTAAAATCGGTTGGTAGCAACAAGCTCTGAAACGAATATGTTTGGAGAGACACAGGCAATGGCTTCATTAGGATTTTGGAGACCGACCTCTTTCTGGCAAATAGCCTCGACGTCGCTCGGAATTACCTTGTCAGATGCGTAGAACCAACCAGAGAGGGAGACGCGCGTGCCACCAAAGATTTCTTCAACCGCATGAAACGAGCGATCTGAAACCGCAAAGAAGATCAACATATTGCGACATGGGTGTACGCAATCAACAACTACCGTCGGATATAAACGATGCATTATCGGAGCCGCACCAAACAGCTGCAAAGAACCCCCGAAAAGGGGTTCCTCATCAACAACATAAAGAACCCATGCAAAAAGCCGGCCCTCAAGTGCATCATCATGGCATAACAGAAACGAGCCAGGTAAATAAACTTGCGCAGCGATAGCCATCTGTTTCAGATCGATGGTCTGCCCCGTGAGCGATTCGAGCAGTGTCATTACGGGTGAGGGGTTTTCCTGTGCTGTAAAAAGGGTTACCGCTACTCTTATTGCCGGAAAATTGGCTATACCCCCATCAGCAGGTCTCACATTTTTGTCAGCATCGCAGGTGGTAGTATTTTCCCGCAGCGTTTTGAGATCCATTGACTGGAAAAAATCATGAAGGTCGTTTCGGCGATGGAAAAAGCGCACTACTTTGTGACACTCATCTGTTTCGGCTGTTTTTTTTTGCTGGGCATAAAGTATTTCATGGCGCATGGTGTCGATAAGAGAAGCATCGGAGACAAAATTTGGAAGGGATGCGAATTGGAACGGGAAGCTCCTGAGTATAGCGCCCGTTTCTTTGTCCTCAAAAGGCTTGCCTGCGAGAAACGCCGTCCTAAAGTGGTTGATGAAGTTGGATGCTGTATATGCTGCATTGATGTCCATGTTAGTTGATGTTAAATTTAATTAAATTCCAGAGTTCCAAGTCGGGGTTTTCACACAAGACCATGCGATTACGGTTCCCTGTGGTGGTAGGTGGATTTGAGTTTAAATGTCATTGACAGCAAGAGTAGGCTTGATACCATCTCCCAATAAACCGATGTGTATTTAATCGTGACGGGTGTGTTTAACGCCTCACTGGTCAAGTAGCAGAGCAGCAAGCTCTTCCTCATCGCCAACAATATCGGCGCCATCGCCACTTTCTTCAATGGACGCATCTTCAGCCTGTTCTTCCAATTCTTGAAGCTGATGACGCGCCTCACCCTCGATGACGGCGCGCTGAATTGCATGCTTTCGCCTTGCTCGCTGCTGCACACGCTCTTCGATAGTGCCTGCTGTGATCAATCGGTACACAGTCACCTGCTTTGTCTGTCCTAGCCGATGCGCCCTCTATGGGTTAAGTACAAGGCAAAAAAATTAACAAAGCAAGTCAAAAAAACAGCATAAAAAACGTACGTCCATCGCTTGTTGGTCAACAGTGGGATTCCAATCTGAATCGTAAAACACAACGGTGTCTGCGGCGGTCAAATTGATTCCAAGGCCGCCTGCTCGTGTTGAAAGAAGAAAGAGGAAAATGCTTGGATCCGTTTGAAAAGCATAAACCAGATCGCGGCGATCCTCAATGCGACAGGTGCCATCAAGGCGTACAAGTGAAAAAGAAAGAGAAGAGAGGATCTCCTCTGCAATGTCCATCATACGTGTCATCTGGAAATAGACTAGTACACGGTGTCCTTCTGTCTTGAGACGGTTAAGCAGTGTTATCAAAGCAGCCAACTTACCGCTTGCTTCGATACGCTCGCCCACAGCCGGTAGTCGCGGCCCTAGCGGACAAGGTCCCGAAATTGACAAGCTGTTAGCGGTAGACCTTGCTTCATTAAATGGCAGAACAATTGTACTGCACGAAGTGGCAGTACGAAATGCAGACATTGCACTGTTGTGAGCGGGGTGTGAAGCACATAATCCCAAATGGCGGGGGCGAGGTTGCAAAAAGCCTCTGGCTGAGCCACTAATCGAAAGCGCTGGTAATGGTGCCACTGCTCCAACTACCCATGCAGGTCCGCTGCGTAAAAGCCTGGAACATATTAAAGAGTCCTCAAGAGCAGGAATCTTGAGCGTCTTCACAGGCGCAAGCCTACATGTCTCCAATGCCTTACTTGGTGGCGGTAAAAAGGCGCCAAATGTATCAATGCAGCTAGATAGCTTAGATGAATTGGATACATCGAGGAGAAGGCGGGGAACAACCACAGTAGCTGGAGCTGGGATAAGCAGCGGCGCCTGAACGATGGCAGGCAATAGCAGCTCTGGATGGTTACATAGCTTACGTGCCTGCATGACGGCATTTTTGAGTAATGCTAGTTGGCGATGGCTCCGAGTTGTCATGGTGGCCCGGAGCTGCGCCATTAAAACCTTCTGTAGTGCTGAGGGTGGCACTACAAAATCAATTTCGATTTTGTCGACCAACTCCATCTCTACGTCACGCTTGAGCCGGCGCAACATGAATGGCCGCAAAATTGCATGCAGCCGGCGCAACTGGAATGCATCCCCAAAAGCAGCGGCGCCGGTGGCAGGCCTTGCACCCCTTGGCGGGTCTTGCTCGATCTCTTTGGAGAACCATGAAGCAAATTCTTCATGCGAGTCGAAGAGTCCAGGCATGATAAAGTGCAGGAGCGCCCATAGCTCAGCCATGGAGTTTTGAATTGGGGTTCCCGTTAATAAAAGACGGTTCCGCGCAGGCACATTCAGAAGCGTACGCCAACGCACGCTGCTCGAAGATTTGATTGCTTGAGCTTCATCAAGAATCATATAGCGCCACGGAAGGCGGCTTAAAATTCGTTCATCTGAAACCACAATTTGGTACGACGTCACGACAACGTGAAATGCAGAAGCGTGACCGCGGAGCAATGCCCTTCGATCGGGCCCCCAATACGGCAGTGCCACAAAAGAAGGCACGAAACGTGCCAGCTCGTCCATCCAATTGTGCAGCGTGGATGCTGGCGAAACCACAAGAAAGGGACCCTGGACTCCATGGCGCTCCACAAGATGAGCCAGCAATGCAATCGATTGTACGGTCTTTCCGAGCCCCATTTCATCTGCAAGGATTCCATTGATGCCTTGGTCATAAAGTGAGGCCAGCCAAGAAAGTCCACGCAACTGATATGGTTTGAGGGTACAGTGCAGCATTCCCGGTGCTGTGACCGCTGGCACGGAGGCGGCCACCATATTTGAGCCGGCTTCTGCATCTTCCTTAGTGAAAGTTGAGACCTCACATACAGGTGCTTGTATTGTGTCGTTGACGGGTATTTTTGCTGTATCGGTGGAAGACAATTCATTGGAGCCATTGGCCACATCGCCCGATGGTGCCAGCTTACGAGCCATAAAATGTGCATAAAGCTCCGTTTGATTGATCAAAAAGTCGAGTTTGCGTGCTTGCCGTCGTACTTCACGAGCCTCCTCTTCGGCGCGACGCTGTTCCGCGGCTTGCCGCTCCGCTCGTCGCCGCAGCTCTTTCTCTTCACGCTCATTTTTTCGCCAAAAAGTCAATACATCCCGCATTGCGCGGCGTTGAGTACCCAGCGGGTCTGAAATGGCCAGAGTTGCTATTTGCGTACGCCGCACCTCTCTCAAAGCAAGCGATGCTACTTTCCTGGCATTTCCTTGCATAATCATACTCGATTTGGCCATCAAAGAATACTGGCTCTTGATGTTATGTACAATGGATGTCCAGATGGGGACGTTGGATGACATCGAGGTTTCTATTTTCTGCTTTTTTTCCAACAATTGATGCTGTTTTGCTATCTGGGCCGGTTCTTGCTTTCTGACCCGCTTGTTGCTCTTCTTTTCCCCCTTCTCCTGCATCTTCTTGAGTCGATGTAAAATAGATGCTGACATGGACGGCGTCAGAGTGGCAGCGCAAGATGAAGAGGAGCCAGATACCGCTGCAATTCGAAGAGAGTGCTCCTCCATCACCATTGCCGCAAATTGTGCGTCATTTGGAAGGAGAACACGGTCGAGCCACGAGAACAAATCTGTGTATACCAAATTGGGGTCGTTGTAGAAGAGCTCCGATTTTTCCAGTTGATGAGAGATATGCTCCGGCGACGACGCCATCAGCAGCCAAAATTAAATTGAATTAAACTTCATGCAACAATGTTGTAATAGTAAACTTGGAATGAATAAATAAATATGGTGGAATAAAAGGTTAAATTCGGACACTTAATTTAAATTTGCATCTTTATGGGCGAGCAGTGCATGCCTTGCGTGGTCACCTCTGTTGGTGCTTTTGGCGGCGCTGCAGTGTATTTTTGGACATTGCGACACGGAAAATTTGGCAGGATCCCCGCGCTTGCCATATCTGGATCGTTTGCTACTATTGCGCTTTGCCGCATCCGTACCTTTCTCAAAAAAGAACCGTAAATTTACAACTTGAGTTTTAAAGTTTAATAACCCTTTGGCCTAATGAAACCTGATGACAAAAAAGAGACAGATGCAAAGTAAGTACATCAGTGGCTCAATAGAAGATTCGGGTCCATGGCCAAGCTTCTAGCCCGAGCGGAGGATGCAGAAAAACAGGAGGCCATTTCCCGCCAACGTGGCGAGACACTTTTCGTTGGTGGGGGTCAGGCTGTTCACGGTCGCAATTCCACTGATTTGCATGGAAACCCACTTTCAATGGTCTCCTCGTTGATCCAGCGGATATTTTCGTCAGATCATCGTGTCGCATCGCCAGTGCCGTCCACAAGCCCGCAACCGCGACTCGTGCTTTGGCGCGACGGCTGGCAGCTGCTCGTCTCGTCCGCACTGGATGACGAATTGCGTTCATACGAAGATCCGCTGCTCGAGCGTATTATGGAGGGTAAGGCGCCGTCTTCGATTCTTGGGATTTCTCACGGGGGTGAGATCGACATCCACATAGACACCAGCCGCATCAACGATGCATACGAGCCAGGCAGCCCTCCAGGCTCCTTTATATCTCTGCCGGACCATCCAGAGAGCTCTGCTTGCATCCAAGCCAGCGGTGTAAAGCTCGGAAGGTATAAAAATTTTCTAATTCAAGCCTTCGCCCGCCCACGGACCTGCCAATAGACTTAACAACTGCTCCCGCCTCCGCCGAACCCACAGTCACGCCTATTGGTAGGGGCGATGGTTCCCTTGTTGTAATAGATGTGCTCGGGACGAGGTATGCAAGCTCTATTTATTTTCAGACATGCTATTCCCTATGATGTCACATCAGCTACCATTGGCGACCTTCTTGCATATGTACGTCAGGAATTCGCCATTTCCGACCTCGCGCACCGTGGCGTTTCTGGTCTTTTATCTCTTTCTGCCATGGAACACTCGAAGACAATTGATGCAGCAGGACTTTCTCGCACCATTCTCGTTGCTCTCTGAAAAAGTGCTAAATAAATTTACCACCCATGTGTGAGCAAACAAGTTGTCAGATTGGCAGGACTTTGGTAGCAAACCAAATATTCTTAACTACAGTCGGGTGGAAAAAGAATATTTGCAAGGGTGGCGATGTCACACGAATGAGCGGGCTCCTGCATGGAACCAAATCTGCATATTGCAAGGAGCGCGGCTAAAATATGGATACAAAAGAGACACTCGCTGAACCCTGCACATGTACAGAAGCGTGCGTATGGAAGTATGTGAATTGGCCCTTCGCTAGTGGCGAAAACTGCTACGGTTCCTGCAGGATAGAGAGAACAGTTCTTATCAGGCAGGGTTGGGGTATGGAAGGAAAGTCTTGTTTTGCGAGGCTGAAATTTTGCTCGCTGACGAAAGCCAAGGTCAAGAATGCAGAGTGCCGCATTGACAAAATCCTCGCCAAAGAGGGAAATCACACACACAAGCCAGCGATCGTGTACAAGGAGTTCATCCAATTGCATGCCACAGAAATTTTAGTCTTAAAAGCTAGCCTGCCCATCAAAATTAAACCCAATTTATTAGGGTTGGTAAAGTCTCCTTTTCCACGCAATTTATTTCCAACGGATGCAGTGGGATACAAAACAATTGTTTAGTGCAATCTCTGGAATGAAATTTAAGGGCTGAGTAGCACCGGCAGAGTTGGGAATATATACCGAGGTTGAGTAGACGCCAAACAGGTAAAAAAGTTCCACTAGTAAAAATATCCGATAAATCATATGCCGCTATCTTTGTAAAAATGAGGATGCTTTATGTTCTTTTTGGCCATAAATACATATTTGATGCAAGAAAAAATTTGGCAAGAAAGCTAAGAAATATGGAAGCTACAAAGTGTTATCATACAATGTTGGGCTTAGAAATGTTGCTTCGCACATCGATATTACTTTTAAACGGCGACCGGCAAAAAAATCAAGGAAAGCGGAAAAAAGAGAGGAATAATGTCGATGGAGCAAATAAAATGCGTAAGTGTACTGGAAAGCTGTATATGAATAGCAAATTCAAAGCAACAGATGGCTGTTTTGCATGTGTGCTTGTCGACGCGATTTATTGAAGCCAAAGTGTGCAAAGATACTCGATTACAGAGTTGTTCGTACCACTTTCAGAGATATTCTGATTCAAAGCGCTACTAGCTCGTTTTGAGGACAAATTGCTGGAAGGGGTGTGTGTTCTTTAGTCCCAGTTAAGCTCTGCTGGGGATAGCAAATCGACATCATTAATCAAGCAGCAAAATTGAGATTCGGTTTTGGTGCATGCAAATTTGTGGACCAAGTCAACGGGTAATTATGACACAGCAGTGGCACAAAAAAGAAAAAACATATCCATGACGTGCTTGGGCTTTATTCAACATATTACGTTGCGTTTGCGAGTTATGCAAATGTTTGTTGTTCAAAAGCCGGCTAATAAGAGTTAATTTTTATTCATGTCGTTACGGCAATTAAGAAAGCGATCGGACAGCCCGCAGGACCAGGAGCCATCGTCAGGTGAAGAATGTAATTACCAGGTGGCACGTGTCAACTTTTTTGCAGTTCTTGAGGTATCTTGTTATGCTGATGGCTAGGAGGAGCTCGATGCATCCACGAACGACGAGACGCCAATTGTATTTCCAAAAAAGATAAAGAAAAAAAGTGGCGGCAAAAAGTCGCTGAAGCCATCAAAATCTAAGATATCCGCAGAAAGTTGTCCGATCTCCAAAGAGGCTCCTAATCCTTGTGAAACAGGCTCCGGTCAGCCGTTTATAGATAGAAAGGTCCTTACAATTGATCGGAAACTACTTAACTATGAGAATGAAGAGCGCCGCAGATTCGGGACAGGCGTTCAAAGAACACACTCGAGTGCCCGAAGCGGTCGCAGTACTGGAATTCTCGTCCCACCGCGGCCGCATTTTGAGCATCTATTGATTCGTGCAGGCTCAGCTCTTGATCTTGGCATCGTGGACGAGGATAATGATCATCAAAATGGTGCTTGTCTTCAGGAGGAAAACAAGCCAGAATCCTGTGATGTAAAAAGACATGCCTCTAAAGCGATGTGTGTGCGCATGGTTCATGGGCGGCGCGCTGTCGCTGCCGAATATACCATGATTGAAGCAGCATCAAGTGGCCATCCAGAGGCACTTGCTGAGTGTCTGCACAAATGGCCCACACACCCGGGTACGCTCTTGTTACTTGCATTGAGTGAAAAACATGCGGGGCGGTTTGCCGAGGCCATGGCGCGAGTCGGTTTGTGATGGTTTGAACTCACTCCAGAGCTTGCATTGGCAGCGTTAGAACATGGTGCAGGCGCGCGTTTCCGTCCTGGAATCCATACGCTTTCATATTCCTATTACGAGAACCGCATCCTTTTTCTGTTGCTCTTTTTCTACGCAGAACTGATCGGCCGTCGAGGTATGTCCAAAGCTCTTGATATTATTTTGCTTCATTTTGCCTCCAAACTTTCTTTCCTTTTTTATTTGAAACCTTAATCTTTTTCCTGCAGGATGCTGGCGGTCCGCGCTGGAAATTGGGCGGCTACTTGTTTCGTAAGATATTCCCACTAATTGTAGATTGGATTCTCCTCGTTGGCTCGATCCAATGGGTGCCGTCTTTTTGCTGGATTTTTTCGCGTTGCAAGAAAAGGAGTATCGCTGGATTTTGGAGGAACTTCCACAAATTTATACGTTAATTTGGGGACCAGAGTA
The DNA here is from genome assembly GCF_000760515.2 of Mitosporidium daphniae. Classification (NCBI taxonomy): domain Eukaryota; kingdom Fungi; phylum Microsporidia; genus Mitosporidium; species Mitosporidium daphniae. The sequence continues at coordinate 17,805 of NW_013546223.1, forward strand.
CACTGAGGTCGCTCGGTATGTCCCAAATATCTTCTTTTCTGAATCGCTTGCCTCGTTTCTTCTTCTTGAGGCTGTTGGGGAAAAGGAGAAAAAGGCTAAGACTATGTCAGCAGTCGAAGGGGACAACATTGCTGAAAATGATAGCAACCAGAGGGCGTCAAAATATGCAGAGACATCGGCCAGGTTGCAGGAAGCTATTCGACGCTTTCCTGCGCTTGCACAGGCGCTTGCATTTGGAGAGGAAGCCGACACTAATCTTGGAGCGCTGGAAAAGCTTTATTTTGAACGGTGCTCATCGCAATGGCGGATGCCAAATGTCGCCCAATGGCTTTACACAGCCATGACCGATGTTAACGATGGAGCCGCCAGTTTTGGATTAGGCGTTGGTGAGATGGGACAAGCGTCACAGCAGATCGAAGCCTTGTCCTTGATGTCGCCCGAACAACAGTTGACCATCTGCCGACATGCATATCTTTCAGGTCTACCGCGGAAACATTGGCCGCTTTCGGACTGGATGCGTAAAGCACAGCTGGACGAGACAATTTGGGCTTTTGATCCCCTCCCACCGCTTGACACTATCCATCCGACACCCGTCGACACGTTCTTCAATGGCGAGGATGATCAAGAAGATGCAGACGAGCCCTCGTCTCTTTTCGCATGGTTCACATCCGCCCTGAGCAGCCTTAACCTCTACTAAACATAAACAGAACTGGTATAAGAATTGTTCGATACAATCTGAAAACGGCTTTTGGGAGCAATTTTAAACCGCCAGATGGCTAAAAGGGTCCCGTGCTAAACGAAGATAATTCTGGTGTTTGTCTCGAGTTTTTGCATTCCCATTCTGCCACTTTCCTCTCAAAATTAGCACGCGTTGATATGCTACTCTTTTGAAGATTACATTTGATTCTGTAAGCTGAAATCAACAATAGCGTCTTTAATTAAAGCCTTGGTTTGCGATAAATTTTCCGGGTTTTAGATAAAAAGCGGCTAGCTTATGATGGCACGATTCTGGAGCTACTTTCAGCAATCGGATGGGAGTTAGGGTTGGGCCTTTGATGCCGACAACTTTAAAGCGATAAAAATTTGTACTTTTTTGACTTTAATTTGGTGTGATGGACCCTAGCGAACACGACTGGGCCCACCGTTCGCGTATGCTGTCCAACGTATGGAAAGACCTACTGATTGCATAGATTGGTTACAGAACTGGACGTCATGCGGGGTCGTCTATTCTAGACATTGACCAATTTCCAAATGCATACCAAGAAGGATATGCTTTCGGCTCGGCTGTTGGCTATTTTGTGACACTTTGTATGTTATTACGCCAAAAAGAAAGGTTTCAATGACAAAAATTTATATCCAATAGCACCATCAATGTTGCCGATGAGCTGCTTGCCGCTGCAAGCGGGGTATTTTCCGAGCAAGAGATTAGCGAAATCCTTGCTGTCAAATCAACAGGAACACCAATTCCACCATGGCCAGTGGGCGAAATCAACAAAGAGCAGAATGGACCTCCCGAAAAAAAAGACCAACTTGTCCGTATGCGATGTCTTAAAAAAGTTATCGATTCTGTACTTATGAAATGGCTTCAGAACTAGCCATCGAGCTATTCAGCTTGTCAGTTCTAGTAGGCTGATTCAGCTGGGGGGCTTTGACAGCCTGTTGATGCCTCATCGATTCGGGTAGTGGAAACTGCTCCTCTTCTCCACGTCTTGGGCCAGTAGTGTAGAAAATTTTTGGACGAAAAGCAGCCTCCGCATTCATAATCCTACATGGGCAATCAGAAACGAACATCTTACGACGAGTTTCGGAATTTCTTCACCAAGGCCTCTTTGCCCTGAACATTTGCATATGTAAGGTCAGATATCTTATTGGTGTTGAAATTATCCCAATGCATCCCTTTTACCCTGGCATGAAAAGAAACAATAAAGCTAAAATCAGGGCAAAGCCAAATTACCGTGGCTCGACAAAGTTAATAAAGGCATACCCGACATTGCATCGATTTTTAAAGTCCATGCGCAAGTAGACAAAATCATACATCTGCATATGGGTTTCGTTGAGAAAGTCGATCAACATTCTTTGAGAAAATTTGTTTGGAATGTTCCTGAACATGCATGTGGTTCGCATGTCCAAGCCAGCTTCAATCCGCCACGGGATGATGGCGTTTGGAACTTGCTTCCCTTTTGACACGACCGACATTGGTGCCGGCGATGCGATCGGGGTAAGCAGCTGCGAGGCCAGCAACGATGACGAGGTAAATGCAGATGATGGGGGCGAGGAGAACGAATCTATGGACTGTAAAGTTGAAGGGAAATGATCGTCTAATAGTTTTGAAACCCAAGATTCGGACGATTCTTCCAGCTTAAGCTCATCGCCCTCCTCCTCTGACGAGGAAGGCAAAAACACCTCATGATGGTCAACTTGCAAATCACCATAAGCCAAGGAAGGTACGAATTTAGGGGGAAACACCGCATGAGGTATCGAACAAAAGGCTCTCAAGGCATTTTCATTTTGGTCCGGATCCCCCTCTCCCGCTCCATATGGCCTATTAAATCCAGCCAGAAAAGAGGACGATACATGAAGCAAAGGATATGAGACGTGCAGTTTGATTATTCCCCCCTATAAAGGATTTGAAAAATAAGTGCCTACATTGAACTCGAAGAAGAATTCGTTGAAAAAACACTTGAATTTTCTGGACGTCCGAAGTGAATTGAAGGACAGCCAGATTTCGTATCCAGTTGCATTGCAGACGATACTTTCAATTTGAAAGGCCCTATCCTGGTCCACAAGCAAGCTGAAATCGCTCTTCCTAAAGTAGAAATCCATGAGGCGATAAAAGAAGGCCACAATGTCAAACGAGTGTGAATATTCCACGTGCAGTTTGACAACCTCCAATTTAATTACACCGCAATTAGTAAACTGGTCATCAAAATCGTCGTTGGTATGATTGGTGTTGACCCGGAATTCTGGAATCAAGGTTTTGTTCATAAAAACAAGCTTGAAAAAGTACTACCATTAAAAAAATACAAACCTTGAAAAAAGTGCCGATGTCCAGCACGGAGAGCGAAAATGGAAAGTGATCATCGTCGGGTAGATGCAAGAACTGTTTGATCTTCTCAATGCTTACAAACTTGATAAGTATAAAGGAGGAGGTAAATATTGGAACAAAACAAACAGGGAACACCATGTACAGCGAAATATCGCTCTCATTCAGAGAAATTCTCTTTACAAATAAGAAAAATTGTTATTACTTGAAGGATGATCTCTTTGATGCCAATGTTTACGTTGATATAATCCGGGATTTTGACAACCAAAAACGGAGAAAGCAAATTGGAAATCAATTCGACGTCTTTTGAACCGCTCTCTTCTCTTGGATTGAAAAAGCGGGAATGCGAGGAAATGTTGCGATTCTTTTTGAAGGGTGTAAAAAAAAACTGACAAATCCTGACACCTGATATTGCCGGATATATAAACGCCAAATTATTGGTGGAAAATTGTTCCCTTGCTTTCCAAAAGTGGTCACAGGCATTAAAGTTGCTACCCAAGCAAAGTGAAAACGCTTCAAAATAAAATATCCGGTCTGAAAGAAGCTCWAAAAGGATCTTTTCAGATTGAGAATCGTGCAGAGAGAATATTTTAAGGCAATCCACATCCATTTTGGCTGCAGTCTGAACGGCGGTTTTCTTTTTATAATTGCCCTCGAACTGGTAGCTTTGAAATTGGCATGATAAGGTTTGGATTGGAATTACTTTTACAACATTGGAATTATTTTAATTGCATTGATTTTTGTATTGGAATATTAGCCTCAAAGCAAAGGTATTCAAAATTTATTACACCGAATGATAATTATGCCACAAAAATACTGTATTTTTTAAATTTTACTTATTTTACTTTTTTAACTTATCCCTAATGGTGAAGGATCGGCACTATTATGATTTACTCGGTGTTTCTCCAGAAGGATCTGCATCGGACATTCGCAAGGCATACTACTTGAAAGCAATGAAATACCATCCAGATAAAAACAAAGATGATCCAACGGCAGAATCCAGATTTAAAGAAATATCGGAAGCATATCAAGTTCTATCAGATGCTACCCTCCGAGCAAGATACGACCAATTAGGCCCTGCATCAGCATGCCCAGAAGCAGGATTTATCTCTCCCGAGCAAATCTTTAAAATGTTATTTGGCGGAGACAGGTTCCATACGCTAATTGGTGACATTTCGCTGGGAAGGCTTCTTTCTGAGATGGCCACCAGCGATGATCAAAATTCGAATACAGAGGAGATTCGAGAAAAAATAATTTCTGAAAAATCACAAAAAATACAAGAAGAAAGAATAGAAATGCTCTTATCAGCACTGATCTCAAAAACTTCTCTTCTTATCGACGGAGTGTATACAGAACAAGCCTTTACAGAGCTTCTCAAGGAGGAAGCGAAGGATCTTTCCAAGGAATCATATGGAGTCTCTTTACTCCGTTCAATTGGTTATGTTTACAGTACGCGCGCTAGACTTTATCTTGGGAAATCCTCGTGGTTTGGGCTCCCTGGGCTTTTTATTTCCATTAAAGAAAAGGGACACATCATCGGATCGCTTGTTGAAACCATTGGAGCGGTGCGGGAGGTCTCCAAGGAGCCGATCAAAGATTCGCCAGACTCCGAAGAAAAAATAAAAAGGGCCATGTGGAAAGCGACAAGCTTCGAAATTCAGGCAACACTACGCGAAGTGTGTGATCGATTCCTTCACCCGCAATCGGAGATGCCGCGAAGGGCAGCTGCAGAATTCTCTACCAGGCGGGCCCAAGTTCTCAAACTTATTGGCGATACATTCCGAATGGTTCATGAATAAACTTTGCCTGTAAACAACCAATCTCCCACATGCGCACCACTTTATAGCTCGATTTTTGAAGTTTTTAAGATTTATTTGTTGGTCTTTTAGAGCTTATATATTGAAATGGTCAAGAATAACACTTTGCTTATCTAAGAAGGCAGGAAAAATTATGATGTCGGTGGCAATTCGGATTTGGATGAAGGAGGTTCAGATTTAAATAATCTAAAGAGATATTGAAGTAAGATCCAGAATCTTTTCAAGGTTTCAGCGATGTATGGAAAAACACGAATAAGGAATTCGTCGGGATCAAGAACACTCTCAGATAAATATACATATAAACATGTTAAAGCAAAAGTAATTGGGACCCTAAAGTAGCTACGGTCAACTTCATAAGATAAATATAATAAGAAAAAACTCAAACTTAGAATACCTAAATGTGAAAAGCCCGTAACATATAGCTTAATTGTAGGAAACATGCCTTCTTCGCTCGAATACATAATAAAAAGCGTCTTAACAATGTGGTCAAAATAGTTAACGTATAATAGAAAGATAAAAACTAACTCAAGTGAATAAAACCATTTCTCAAAGAAAAAAAAAAGTATCAACCCCATAATAGCTGAACCCAAAAAGGATAAACTGATAAAATAGGAACCTATAAAAGCTGGAATCTTGAATGCTTTAAGTGAGGATAATATACCTCCGATAGTTTTAACGATATTTAGATTGCTAGAGCTGGAAAAAGTTTGAAAAACTGAAGGTATCAAGAGGGTGTCCATCGTAGATAAAAGAATACAAAAAATTATCCATTCAGCCAGTTAAAATCTAGTGACTGGAAGATGATTTGTGCATTGTGCAAATAATTTAATTAAATAATTTTTGCAGATTAAAATTAAAATTTGGCAAAATGCATGCACCTCACCCTGATGGCTCTTCAGAATGGTACTCATATCCGATGCAGCAATCGTCACAGACCCCGTACCAAAGTGGAGCTGCGTATTCTACATTCCAGCCACAGACCAGCGGATTTCAGCAGCATCAAAACAGCCACTCTGCGACTTCTTTTCTTACAGACGAAAGAAGACCCCCTTCAGGGGAGGCATTTTCGATTTGGGATGTTATTGGTGTTGGTAATTTAGATGGCACGGAGCCTCCACTTTTACAAGGTTTTTAAATTTTTTTTTCTTCAGAGCTTGGTATCAACCCGTCGCACATTGCCCAAAAATCACTCACCGTGCTCAATCCATTTAGGAAGGTTGCGCCTGAGATGATGGATGAATCGGACCTCGCTGGACCAATTGCCATATGCCTAGCCCTTGGCGGATCACTTCTTATCTCAGGAAAAGTATGGCACTATGGTTGCCATTATTTTAGATACATTTTGGATACATTTATGGCTTATCAATGCTCGGTTGGCTATCCATATTCCTGCTCGTCAACTTGATGGCTGAAGATGGCAGAGGCATTGATGGAACACGAACTGCATCGGTACTTGGATATTCCCTACTTCCAATGGTACCTCTGGGCCCGCTGCTGGGGGCCCTTTCGCATCTGCTAAAGGCTCTCCATGCACCGCCGTTTATTAGTTCTGCATTTACTATTGGTTTGGGAATTGCAATGGTGCTTTGGTGCACCATTGCGGCATCTTCCATCTTTACAGGTGTCCTGCAGATGCAGCACCAGCGTCTACTTCTCGCCTACCCACTTTCTCTACTCTACACCTGTTTTGCCCTGCTCTCTGTGTTTTAGGGCATCATTGTAATATGATAAAGCTGTGCCCTTAACGTCCAACCGTTCTGGAATAGCGAGTATAAACTACTTAAATTTAATTCAGTGATCGGGCTAAATGGACCTTTGGAGGGCCATCAATGAAGCGACAAACGTCATGATCATCTTTGCCTTGCATTCGACAATATCTTCCGGTAACAGAAAAAGCGCAGCCCCCATGCGTCTAGCGACGGAAAGGATATATCGCGCGTTGTTCAGAAGCTCTGCCTCATCAGAGTCGTAAGATAAAACTTTAATCGGTTCGATGCTTGGATCAAGGGCACGCAGCAAACTGATCAAAAAGGCACCATTTTTTAGTAAGGGATCTCCAAATGAACTGATCTTCTGATCAACGACTTTTTCGTTTGCCCACGCAAGCATATCCGCATCCTTGATTTTTGGAGAAGTCGAGCGCAGGGTGCGCAATAAATGGTCTCGCATCAATTGCCACACAAGAGCCTTTGTCAAGGTAACAGAGCCATCCGTGATATCAGCGCCCTGAATTCCTACCATGGATAATTTTACGTGGCCCTTGCAAAAGGAGACGACGCGATTTGTGTTCTCGATCATTTGGAATCGCGAGATGCGCTTCGATTCTGCTACAGAGCCAAGGGATGGTTCTCCCGGATAAAGCTTTGCCAGCGCCTGCAATAGAATACTGCCGTCACGTAGATCCCATAGGATGTGGGAAACAGCAGGCTCCACCCCTAGACTATTCATCCACATTACCAAGGCACGGGCCTCACGATCCCCCTGAGTCTCCTCAACAAGGATGGTAACCTCGCGCTGCTTTTCAACATCCAGCGGCGCCAATCCTGGCCATTTGTTGAATAGAGAAGCCATGAATGCCATGTTAAGGCGAGCATTGCCTGTGGTGATTGCCTTGGGGGTGATGTAGTGTTTGCAACCCATGCATGCAGCGGCGGCCACTATTGCCAGTGCACGAGCCTGAATATCCTCGCGAAGCGTACTTTCGAGCTGCATGGAGTCCGGGCTTAACCGATTGAGAAGACGGATGTAAATTTCTCCATCCTACGCATTAGCGAGGCAAATTATACCTTGAGGTCTGTGGAGAGATTTGACGCTCTGCGAGTGCAGCCGGTTTCTGCCAGATGATAGTTGACCCAACGGAGTAAAAGCTTTTCAGGAGGCAGTCGAAGTAGATCTTCAATCTCCTCTCCTTCGCCCAGTAAACGGAATAGCTCAGGATGGCACTGTAAAGAGACCTGAAAATGATAAATACAAAGGAAAAACCTTTGAAAACAGCCCAATTTTGATTATTTGCCATACCAGGCCTAAAATCAAGTGGGGTCGACCTTCCAGGATGTCTTGAGGTCCAATGTTAACTGTGGAACAGCCGAGAGATTTGGCAGACTGCACGGCGACATTTATGTTTTCTGTCTTATGAAATAGAGAGAGTGGCATGCAGGGTTGATGGTAATTGAGCACTCGATCATCAATGGTGAGTGGTGCCACCGAATTCAATAGCTTGCAAAGTAGCAGCCCATCCTTGCAGGCTTCAAATAGAGAAGAGCCATCAAGAGCTAATGGTAAAAGATGGCTCAAATGCATGTCGCTACCCAGGACCTCATTGATATTGGATGAGAACTGATTGACCTCGTCTTCGTCGATGGAATGAGTTATTCCTTCTGCACTTCCGTGGATTTTCTTCACCATCGATGGCGGTGTGCAAATGGATGATGTGCATGTGTCAAACCTTGCAGCAGATTCTCGCACAGATCTGATCCGATTCTTAATGGTGATAAAAACATCCTTCTACCTCTGAAGACCTGTCCAGTTTTGTGGTTGTCATGTAAAGAATTTAAAAAAATTTAATGTCATTTGTTTGAAATGTAATTTTAATTGAACCCAGTGATGGCAATTTGCTGATGCCCAATGTGTGTATTGAAACTTGGATGCGCTGAAGCAACTTTACACTGGCATCGCAATTGGCGGTTTGCGATCACAGACACCAGAGTTTATGAAAATAATTTCCCACCGCCATGAGACCAAAGATAAGGGGAATTTATTTAGACATTATTCAATTGCAGCCTATGTATGGGTATGATTACAGTTTGCCGACGGAACACAGTAGACAATCAAATAAAAGATTAGTTGTCACTTTCGAGCGAAGGGGGTGACAATATAATTGCATCTTGAAAGACCGAGGCGTCAGTATAGTCAATGTCAAGCAGTTGCCGTTTTCTCTTTTTGGGGGGTGCATCATTATCTCTGGATAAGATTTCAAAGATCTAGTGTGAGATTAGCAACTATATGTGTGCCTGCTCCAGCTTTTTGTAAATTTCTCCCAAAATATTGGCGATATCTGGAAAGGTGGTATCTCTAATTGCGTCGGCGATCTCGCATAGGCGTTCTATATCGGCGTTGGGTTCTAAAGTTTGCCTTAATTTAGCCTGTCTTGAAGTGTTGGGCAAACCATGTGCTTCAGGATTCGTATTTTGTTGATCATTATAGCCATTAAGGATAGGTTCTCTCCCCTGCGAAAGGAATTGTTGTAGCATTCCGGAAATCAACGGAAATTTCTGGCTGGAATTCTGCTGCTTCCCTTTCATTGTTTGGCCACGGAGTTAATATTTTAGAAAACCCACCGTAATGCATGATCAAATATTGGGAAGTTTTTTGCATGAAATGAATTTTATTGCGACCAAAAATTATAACAAGGCATCATACAAATAGAGGAAAAGCTATTATACGCCAGGAATGCCGGCACCAAAAGGGAAGCCACCAGCATGTAATAGGTGTGTGTTAGCATTTTGTTGGTTTCCTGGTTGTAAAGTATAGGGGTTTGGAAAAGAAGAAATCAGAGGCTTCTGAAAATTCTGTGCTTGATAACCATGGAAATAGGTTTGCGAAGGCGGTTGAAAACCAGGAGGATAGACATGCGAAGGCGGTTGAGAACCAGGAGGATAGACATGCGAAGGCGGTTGAGAACCAGGAGGATAGACATGCGAAGGCGGTTGTGGAGGAACTTCTGTTTGCAAATTTTGTGAATTTATTGCGCCGGAAATAGCTTCTTTCGGAGAAGAGATGGCAGAGTTCAAAGTCTTCATAGCACTCGCAGCGACATGATGCTTTTTGGCAAATAGGCCTATCAAAGAGCCAATGAAGCAGTAATTCGGCCTTATAAATAAAAATAAAACAATACACAAAACAAAGACATAACAACTCGCTTTCATAAGCAAGCCAAGATGCACCCAAAATTTGGCATCTCAATACCAGGAGAAAATGTTGCCAGAATAATTGGTTTATTTTCAAACAAATTAAAATGCCATCCCAACCCTAACCCATACAACCATGTCGCATGCTCGTGGCTTATAAATTTGGCCTAAAAAGAGTTCGGAACTTCGGGACGCATAAATCGGAAGCCATCGCCCTCCTTGATATCGCTTTTAATACTGAATGCCTCTCTAAATTTGGCGTTTTGGCGGGCCTTGGCATCAAAGGCAACCTCGCTTTCAATCTTGTCTTCGGTATGGCGTTTTTCGGCAAGCTCAAAAAGACGCTCCCGATATGCATTGGATTTATGCTCAATTTCGTCGGAAACATACTTTCCCGATACTTCCAGCTCTTCGATAAATTGCACAACTTTTAATTCGATCTCTCGCTTTCGGTTATGCTCAACAATGTCCTGCGATATGCTTCGAAGCACGGGCTTCGAATCCTCAAGCATCTCAGTATAAGATGCTGACTTGAACGAGTTTCCTTTGGGCTTCAGGTGCCCAAGGTTCTTGACCACATATCCGTTGGTTCCAGAACCACGAGGTGTTGCTAGCCCGATGCCGTTGTACATTCTGCAAAATTTTAAATTTCAATACATTTTTTATTAAATCAAATGGGAAAATCTGGCATCAAATTCAAAAAACAGTCGGGTCTCTCCGAAAACGACTCTGCACAAGGCTCCTATCTTGGAGGCCCTCAATTTACAAAAGCACTTGGCCAGCACATCTTGAAAAATTCTCTTGTAGTCAACTCAATAGTTGAAAAGGTAAGTATGCATGCGCATAGCTTTAGGCCAATATCCAATCGACCGACGTCGTATTAGAAGTTGGCCCAGGTACAGGAAATTTGACGATGAAGCTCCTTTTTGAGGCCAAAAAGGCATTGTGTTCGCATTTATTTGTTTAGTTGGTCGCTGTGGAGAAGGATCCAAGATTGGCGTCTGAATTGACCAAGAGATGCATGGTTACCCCGGATGCTCAAAGGAAATTGAACCTGATTATTGGAGATGTCTTAAAGATAGACCTGCCCTACTTTGACATTTGCGTCAGCAACACTCCATATCAAGTATGCCATTTTGCCCGTAAAAAACGATTGCTAGATATCCTCTCCGTTGGTGTTCAAACTGCTTGCTCATCGTCCGCTCTTCAGATCAGCCTTGTTGATGTTCCAACGAGAATTTGCCCTTAGACTTGTAGCAAAGCCGGGCGATCAATTGTATTGCAGGCTTTCTGTAAATGTCCAGCTACTTGCAAGGGTGGAACACATAATGAAAGTATGTGGTTAAAGATGCCATAAACATTAGGTTGGACGAAATAATTTTCGGCCTCCCCCCCAAGTGGAGTCCAGTGTGGTAAGAATAGAGCCGATCAGACCGCCACCCGAGATCGACTTTGACGAATGGGACGCCATGATACAGATTTTGTTCTCCAGGAAGAACAAAACAATTTCTGCGAGCTTTAAGACTGACACCGTTCTGAAAAATCTTCTAAAAAATTACCGGAATAACCTGCAGCTTATGAATCTTTCCAACGAGCCCGATTTTGATGTTAAGTGTGCTCTTGATCAAATCATCCATGAATTGGGGTTGGAGCAAGTCCGTGCATCTAAAATGGACATAACAGCATTTCTAAGGTATGCATGGATACAATTTAGGTTAGGCTACTGACCACATGTCATCAAAAGGGGCTCTATTTCAAAACCACCGATTTGGCTATTTAATAAATATAATTTGCATTTCATTCAATTCGCACTAATCAGCGGATATTATGATCGAGGCTCGGATGTTAAATTTTAATGGATTCAAGTGGACACCTGAAGGCATTCTTGTTCTATTTCACGCTGTTCGCGTGCTGTTCGTACGCTTTTTCTTACGGTAGAGGCTATGAGACCAGTTATAGTGTTATGGGCTATTCTTCTAGATATCATAGGGTCATCCAAGAAATTTTCGATCTCGGCGATATCAACGTTAAGGTTTATTCGATCGTTTACTTTGCATATAACATCCTTGTAGTCCTATCTGGATTTTTAGCAGATTCTGTTTCCGCATATTCGCAGCTGGTCCTATCCCTTGCTATTTTTACACGAAGCAAATATGTTTTTAAGTGCGAGTATCACAGTGACCATGTTTTTTTGGCCGCACTCGTTGTCGCCGGTATGACCTATTTGTGGAGGTTTGGAATTCCTAGCTTTATAGGAAATTCGATTATCTTCTAAAAATCCAGAT